>NW_024081282.1:0-21511 GCF_003009895.1 Hyaena hyaena
CTCAGTGGATTCTGCATCCTTTTTCTCCCAATCTCTCAGGTTTTGTAAGGTTTCCAATGGCTTCAGATGTTTTCTGTGTGATGTATGGGCGCGAGTGCATGTACGGAGCTCCTTACTTCTCCGCCATCTTGCCCCCTCTCTGTAGCTATTTATTTATTTTCTGAGAGAGAGAAAGGAAGTAAGAGCGCTAGGGAGGGGCAGAAAGAGAGAGGAAGAGAATCTCAAGCAGGCTTCATGCTATCAGCACAAGGAGCCGAACTATGGGGCTCCATCTCACAAACTGTGAGATCATCACCTGGATTGATATCTAGAGTCAGATGCTTAATCGACTGAGCCA
This sequence comes from Hyaena hyaena, assembly GCF_003009895.1. Taxonomy (NCBI): domain Eukaryota; kingdom Metazoa; phylum Chordata; class Mammalia; order Carnivora; family Hyaenidae; genus Hyaena; species Hyaena hyaena. The sequence goes on from NW_024081282.1 coordinate 338, forward strand.
TCCAGGCGACCCATAGTTCTTCTCATCATCTTTTATAATACCACTGACAATGAAGTTTTTAACCATGAGTCATGACATTAGAGAGCATCATCTTTTTTAGCAAATGATTTGTTGGAACTTGAAAACAGTAAAAATCATTAATATTATAAAGATTTTAAAGCTCTGTTGTTTTCTCGTTGTCTATCTAATTCTTTCTTTCTAAAAGTTAGTCACATTTTAATCTGTGGGATCAGTTAAGCTACCAGAACTAATTTATTTGTTTTTAATTTTTAATTTTTTTAAAAAAAATTTTAATGTTTTATTTATTTCTGAGAGAGAGACAGCATGAGCAGGAGAGGGTCAGAGAGAGAGAGGGAGACACAGAATCTGAAACAGGCTCCAGGCTCTGAGCTAGCTGTCGACACAGAGCCCGACGCAGGGTTCCAACCCACCAACGGTAAGATCATGATCTAAGCCGAAGTTGGACGCCTAACGGACTGAGCCACCCAAGCGCCCCTGCCAGAACTAATTTAATCATGGTCTAGAATCTATAGGACACATGTAAACTTACCTTTTGTCCTGAAAACAAAATGTTACATGATTCCAACCACAGTGTATGAAGAATCTTCCTATATTGCAAATTGGAAAGAAGGAATAGTATGCATGACAAAGTGTGTAAAGAAGCCAGTTACCAAGTGATGCTTCTTGAGTCCTGGAAAATTAACTCTCAAAACATTTAATTGATAAAAGAAGATTGTATTTCAACGTTATGCATTCATTTGTTAATAATAAGAAGAAAGTTGAGGTTATTTACAGCGTGAGGTATGATTTCAATGTCATAGAATTGAGATAGAGAAGATTTTTATTGACATGAGAAAGCTGAAATGAGCTTATTCAGATAAACTGTAGAGAGGAAAGGTAAAGTTATTTTAGCAAAGGTAATGTTTGGAAGCTTTAAAAAGAAAAAAAAACAAGTTGGAATTTGATAAACTATTGAGAGTGGTAGTTTACAATTCATAAAAAAGACATGGTTGTGGTAGTACAAAGTATATTTTAAAACCACACATTAATCTAGGGAATGACAAAATTAGCTTGGCTAAGAGACTCAACTTAAAAGAAATTAAGTGGGTGTTAGGCAGCTGTTTTAATTAATTAGTTAATTAATAACTGTTTTACATAAGGAAAGTTTGTATACCTCAGAATATATATGCTCAGACTTATTTCTGGAATTCAAATCAGTGTATAGGAATTGAATATATATCTGTGTATATATCAAATCAATCACAAAATTCTATTAAGAGTATCTTTCCAATAGAGCTTGATTTTTCTTCTTTTAATTTGTTCACTTCTTTTAAATATTCTGATGCGACAGAAAAGAATATGGGGAATATTAAATATTAAAGATATGTAAATGAACTTATTAGAGAATATCTACCTTGTTGCATCAATACACAATGCTTCCACTATTTTGTTATAGTGAGAGCTAACTTTTCTTTTCTTTCTTTCTTCCTCTTTCTTTCTTTCTATCTATCTGTCTGTCTGTCTGTCTTTCTTTTTTTTGAGACAGAGAGAGACAGAGCATGAGCGAGGGAGGGGCAGAGAGAGAGGGAGACACAGAATCTGAAACAGGCTCTGAGCTGTCAGCACAGAGGCCGATGCGGGGCTCGAACCCACAAACCGTGAGATCATGTCCTGAGCCGAAGCCAGATGCTCAACCAACTGATCCACCCAGGTGCCCCAGTGAGAGCTAACTTTTCTACAGTCAGGGTTTAACTTAATTTCAGCTGTGTGTTTTCAACAGCAGAGCCTTTTCAGTTTCTTTTTGTGCAAAAGTAGTGAAGGAACATGTTCTGCTAGTTTTCTCCCACAATAATACCTGGGAGATGCCACAGAAAGACTGGTATAATTTGGGGGAGAATTTTTTACTCATTTTCATGTTTCTTTCTTGCCCTCCTACCATCAGTGGATCACTGCCTTGCCAGTCACCATGAAAAGGAAAAATAAGAGAAAAAAAGAAAAAAAGAAAAAAAAAAAGCATCACTGCTCACGTCCAGAGCAGGGGACACTAACAATCAGCTGGACCAGGGATCAGATAATAAACAGATGAAACAACGGGTCCCTCCCCTAGCTCTCCATTCATGGTCTATCTGCTTGGTGATTACAAACACGCATCATAGTTTTTGGGGAAAAAAGCAGCCTCCAAGAATGAAGATATGAAGATTCCCTGAATGTGCAAGCTTCCTAAGCTCAATGTGGAAGACCCAACTGTGGTGTGGCCTATGGTTTACCCCCTACCCTCCCCTTTCCTCTGCATTACTAACATCATTCTAGGGGACTATATGAGTTCACAGAAGACATAAGAAAATACCTAAGTAGCATATTAAAAAGGCTATGAAAAGGGGCGCCTGGGTGGCTCAGTCAGTTAGTTGTCCGACTTTGGCTCAGGTCATGATCTCATGGTTCGTGGGTTCGAGCCCCGTATCAGGCTCTTTGCTGATACCTAGCTTGGAGCCTAGAGTCTGTTTCAGGTTCTGTATCTCCTTCTCTCTCTGACCCTCCCCTGCTCTTGCTGTCTCTCTTTCTCTCAGAAATAAATTTAAAAAAAATTTTTTAAAAAAGGCTATGAAAGGAAAACTACAAACCAGAACTCTATAACAGAGTTTTTCAACATGTGGAAATTGAAATTTATATATATGAAACATATATATATGAAATCCATATATATGGAATTGCTCAATTTTCTTTTTTTTTACATTAAAAGAATAATTCTTTTTTCCTAAGTCGTGTGTGATTAAGGAATAATTTATGTGAGTAACGTGCACCATATTTAGATGTACATTTAAATGCACATAATTAGAAGCAAATTTTGACAAATGCATATAATTAGGAATCCACAACACAATCAAGGTAAAAACAGTCCCATCACCTCCAAAATGTTCTTCCTGCTACTTGGAGTGAACCTCTTTTCCCTACTACTAGCTCTTGTCAACCACTGATCTGATTTTTGTTTCTACACTATTGCCTTTTCCAGAATTTTGTAGAAATGGAAATAAAGTCTCTACTGTTTCTGTCTTGAGCTACATAGCATAATGCTGCTGATATTCATTTACATTGTTGCATGAATCAGAAATCCAGTATTTCCATTACTGAATAGTATTCTACCATATGGGTATGCCACGATTTATTTACCTGTTACAGTTTGACAGGCACCTGGGTTGTTTCCAACTTTAAGTTACTATAACCAAAACTTCTATAAAGATTCATGAACAAGTATTTGTGTGGACATTTGTTCTCATTTCACCTACATAAATATTTGGAGTGGGGTAGTTTGGCTAATTTGGAAGTGTGCAAGTACACATTTAACTTTATAAGAAACTGGAAAACTGTTTCCTTAAATAGCTCTACTATTTTTACCATCCAAATAACAACAAATAACAATCCCAGTCACCTGTTTTTGCTTGTTGTTGTTTTAATTTAAGCCATTCTAGATGTCTGTGTTTGTTATCTCATTGTGGTTTGAGTTTGCATCATCTTAATGGCTAATAATGCTAAATGTCCTTAAATGTGTATATTTGCCTTCTGTATTTAGTTTTGGGTGAAGTGCCTGTGCAAATATTTTTCTACTTTTTTATTGGTCTGTTTTCTTATTATTATTGAGTTGCAAGAGATTTTTTAAAATATATTCTGGCTGCAAGATTCTTCTCAGATATAGGTTTTGCAAATACTTTTTTCACGGTGTGGCTTATTTGTTAATTTTCTTTAAAGAGTTTTTTGAAGAGCAGACTTTTTAATTATAATGAAATGCAAATGAACAATTTTTTTCTTTTCTGATATGTGCTTTTGTGTCCTATCTTAAAAATATTTGTATAACCCCAAGTTATAAAACTTTTGTTTTTTTCTGAGAAGTTTTGTAATTGTTTATTTTTTCAGTTAGGGTGTCTTTCAAGTAGCTATTTGTATGTTTACTTATAATGGAAAGTAGGGTGCATTTCATTGTTTGTATAAAACACCCAATTTTCCAGCACCATTTGTTAAAAAAACTATACTTTTTCCATTGAATTATCTTCATAACTTAGTTGGATATCAATTGACTATGTAAATGGAAGCATCATATACTCTTTCTGCCTGGCTTTTTGTTTTTTAAACTTAGCATAATGCTATATATATATATATATATATATATATATATATATATACACACACACACACACATACATATATATACATAAATATATATAGTATATATACTATATATAATACTATTTTATATATATATAATATATATATATATAGTATTTTAGTACCTTTATGTTGCTGAATAGTATTTCATTTTAAGGATGTGCCATTTGGTGGATCATGCCACCGTGTGTACAATAGATGATTCTACTTATCAACTCTCCATTTCAGTTCCATTGATGTGTGCATTAATTTTTATATTATGCCACACAAGATTAATTTAACTGTATAATAGGTCTTGAAATTAGGTAGTGTGAGTTCTCCAAACGTGTTCCTCTTTTCCAAAATTATTTTGGTTTTTCTAGATCATTTGCTTCTCCTTATGCATTTTTGCATCAGCTTGAATCTACAAAAAAGTTTGCTGAAAATTTTACTGTCATTATATGTATGGATCAATTTGAAGAGATTTGTTTTCCAATCCTTGGCCACAGTATATCTCTCCAGTTATTCAGGGTATCTTTAATTGCTCTCATTAATGTCGTAATATGTAGTACAGACATATTGCACATATTTTGTTAGATTTATCTTTATGATTTCATGGGTTTGGTACTATTGCAAATGGTATTCTATTTTAACTTAAAATTCTAGTTGTCTATTACCAGCACATAACCATACGTTGAATTTTAATACATTGACCTTTTATTCTGCAACGTAGCTAAACTCACCTTTTCATTTTAGCAGGCTTTTGAATTGTTCTTTTGATTTTCTGTGCACAAAAATGTATTTTCCTTTTTTTATTCTCTATGTCATCTGTTTTATTTTCTTTGTTATTACATTTCTAGTATAATAATATGTCAGCTATGTCTTCTCCCTAATACAGTTTTCAGTAAAAATTGAAAAGAAGTGGTGCCATGTGCATTCCTGAAATGATTCTGATTTCAGGAAGAAAGTCTTCTCTTTTACTACGAAGAATTCTATTAGATGCCAGTGTCCAATATTCAATTTATCAGTTCTAAGAAGTTTCCTTCTTTGATTGGTTTAATGAAAGTTTTCATTAAACATGAAGTTAACTTTGTCATTTTATTTTGCTTCAATTCAGATAATTATATGAATTTCCTTTTCAATCTGTAAATATGATGGGTTATTTTAACTGGCTGTTGAACATTGAGCCAACTTGAGATAGATAACTCAGATACACTGCACTTGGTTATAAGGCAGTGTATTTTTTTATACACCTCGATAATTAATCTTCTGATATTTCATTAAAGAGCTTTGGTTTATGTTTATGAGGACTGTTGCTCCGCAGTTTTCTCTTAATGTATCAGATTTTGGTATTAACATAATGGTGGCCTCATAAGTATGAATTGGAAAGTGTTTCATCCTCTGCTATTTATTTATTTGCTTTTATTTCAGTTTCTCCTTCTATAATTCCTTTTTATAGATTGATGGATATTGAACTGCCTACCCAACAAGATTCACTAAGAGGTTTTTTTTGTCTGTTTTATCTATGAAAAGCTGTCAAGTTGAATGATTTCCTAGCTGTCAGTGAGCCATTTCTCTCTAGTCTGATCGTTAAGCTTTTATCCTATACTCTTCTGGAAAGTGCCCCGTGACCAAGTGAACATCTTTTGACAACATATATCAAAAGTATTGGTTTCAGTCTTTCGATATCTCTTTCCAAGATCTGTATTAACAAATATAATCATTAGGTTGAATGAAATCTCCAGATACGTGTAAATATCATTGGATATTTTCTGTTTGATTTTTTTGCATCCTTCATGTATCTTGATGCCAAAAATTATCAAATGCTATATTTATTACAAAAATTTGTTTCATATCATTTCTATATCATTAAATTGTAATATTTTGTCACTGTGAATTAGAATTAATACAATGTCTTAGAATATCCAAACTTGATTCTTTGCGACCAGATTTAAGAACTATCAACTATAAATTGAAAATCTCCTCTCAAATTTTCATTCTCCTTCCAAGGGTAGGCACTGATGTACTTAGTGTAAACTTCTCCAATTCTTAGTATGACGGTTTTTATTCTGGGTTACATACAGTCTTAATGTGTAAAACAATCGTTATACTAACAAAATAAGATTTTCACAGAATAGAGCTAAACAAAAACAAAAACTGAGAGCATTTAAAAATATGTTGAAACCTGCATAAATCTTCACTTTTAGAAAGGGAAAAATCTTAGTTCAATTCTCAAGTTAATGTTTTAAACAAATAATGATTATTGGCATTTAGGGCTATAACAAAAATTCTGTCATTGTGACAATGCACAAACACACTTGGCAAAGTACAAAACCTATTACTACACCTTTAATAATTCAGATATTCATTTCCATATACTTCACCTCTTTCCATGATTCTGATACCCCAAAGAATTGTGTACATTGCCTTATACTTCATCAGTATTGCAGGTATGCTTAGAAAAAATCAGAGAAATAGCAAAACCCATTCTTTTTCAACAAAGACAATTTACAAAGTTTACCTGAGATGTATTGTTCAGTTGTTAGCTACATTTACAGTGTGCAAAAAGCTATACCTTAGAACTGACAAATTAGCAGCAGATATTTCTCATAATTACAACACACCAAGGTAAAAGTAATAGTCATCTTCCCATGTTCAATGTTATGTCTGAGATGTACTTAGATCTCTGGCACTCTGAAAATCATCATAAACAGGCTCTCATAAAACAAATTATGTAAAGACATGAACAATATGTACTTTCATATATACTTACTTAATAAAAGGCAACACCATGCTACAAAATAACAAAATATATTTACCTTTATAGATTATGATATAATATGCAGGATTGGATTTAAAATGTCACTAGAACTGGGGCAAGTCTATATTTTGCATTAATTATATGAATAATGGACACAATTCTCCGTTTGAACTGTCTAAAACTATCAACCAACTGAATATATGAGCTTTCCTCCCCATGAATGTTACATGGCTTGTGAAGATGTTCCTCTCCATGCATATTTAAACAATATAGCACATCTTTCAACAATATAACATGCTTGAATCAGTGTAGCTCTTGAAACAAATATATTCATGTTCCAATGGACATGATATATGAAATATATAGGTCACTTATTTACACACGCTTAAGAGATCTCACTAGTGAAAGTGGCCTGTCTACAATAATATAGATAGTGACAGAGTTACACCATGAAAATTTGATTTCAGGTTTCTTGACTACAAGTCTAATGCCATTGCTACTATAGCTTCATTTTGAGAGGAAAATAATTCATTAAAACACATCCATGAAGCATTTGCCAAAATGGAAACAAACTGAATGTCAAGTTTACGACATGGCATAAACTCACTTTAAGAGTGGGTGCTCTTAAATCCAAATGAATTGCTTAATCGTTAACTGTAGTAAAAATGAAACTTAGATACATGTAAATTCCTCCTCTTAAATAACTTACTTACACAAAATACTCCCAGTATATCTCTAAAGGCCTGTAGTATATGGTAAAGGAAATTTAAAAATTATGTGACAAGAAAAAAAAAACACACACTTTAAGGAAATTATTCCTGTAGATCACTCACCCTATGAGTTTGTTTTCAAATAATAGACTTCACATGCTAGGTGATAAGGTCTTTTGAGTTATTTAAATTTTTTTCAAACATTACTTAGAATAGATAAAAATATTCTTACCCAAGCTTTGGGAAGTGTTATTTTTTAAAATAATACAGCCTTTCTAAATTCTGAATTGAATTCAGAAATGAAACCATAGAGGTGTGAATGAATATATTTAGGATTATATGTTACTGTTGGATAATATGATTAATGATCTGGGATGGACTTGAGTATATCTGATGCAGCCCTGAGTGTTTGTGCAAAAATGTAGATTCTGTGATGACATTACTCTCTCCTGGTATCCCTCAGCCACTATGTCCTATGTTTTCTTTCCAATTCTTTCTCTTGTATTTGCCACATTGTTCCAAGGCTCCTCTCCAAGGCCCCTTACCAAAGTCAATAATTTGTGTATCATGGCATTCCTATCCAGTCACATGATTTTCCCTAGTATTTATATGTTGGGTTATTCCAAAATTATATATCCCACCATAACATATACCCCTCAGCTGAACTTCAAGGATGCATTCCCTCATTATCATTTCTGGAACATATTTACCCTGATGCCTCACAAATACCTCCAATGTTATGTGTATGAAATTATTTTATTCCTCTTCTAACCAAACCTGCTCTTTCTCTTTTCCTCCAAGCCTGCAATATGGGTTCTGAATCAACTTCTCTCTAGACATTCACAACTACCAGAAGCTCTACCGATTTTACTGCCTTACTACCTAAAATCATTATACTTTCACTTCTTTTACAAGTTCCAATTATTTCTCTTATTTTTTGGTCATTTAGTCAACATTTTTAGCCTCCTTTGAAAATTTCTATTGGTTTCAGAAATTGTGGATCAATGAAAGCAGATGCTGAATGACCTAACCCTTGTAAAAGTTTTCATTGTGGAATGCTCTTCAGTGGAATGCTGACAGATCACCTTTCCTGAGGAGGTTTGGTCTTAGGCTATGTTAGGACTGGTCAATTTCAGATTTGCATAGCTCTTTTTTTATTTGTTTTAGTGTTTATTCATTTTTGAGAGAGAGAGAGAGAGTCAGAAGATGAGTGGGGGAACAGCAGAGAAAAAGGGAGACACAGACTCTGAAGCAGACTCCAGGCTCTAGGCTGTCAGCACAGCCTGACACAGACCCCAACATGGGCTAGAACCCATGGACCACAATATCATGACCTGAGTCAAAGTCAAATGCTTAACCAACTAAGCCACCCAGGTTTCCCCAGCTCTTTTTCCTATGGTACAGTCACCATTCTTTAGGTGATTTCATAACCATTATGAGATTCAACTTTAAGCCCAGTGATTTTACTAAGGTTCATCTAACTTGGCTGTGTCTGAAGTCTAATTTCTGTTTCCCCAATACAAAATGATTCCAAAAAATGGATACTCAGCTTCGTAGCCTCCAAGCTCTAGGGTCTGTTGGGTTTATTGGAATCTCATCCTCAAGTACAAGGTTAGGAGTCCTCAGTGACATGAGGGAAATTGGACACACATGCTCAGGCTCATTTCTCTGCAATTTCCTCTTTTCTGAAAAACATAAACACATTTGCTCCCAAGCAAAAAGAGGATGGAACAGAGCCAAGCTTCTCCCCCTATTCTCTTGAAATTCACCAACTGGACAAGTCACTCAACTTATCTTAGGGCAGAGAGAAATGAAGGAAAGGGAGAGACTAACATGTTATGTTAGTTGAGTTCCATCCATAGAGAATGAAAATCAGGAGAAGAAATGTTCCTTTCAGCAACGCTTATAATTATGACCCAAAGTGAGTAATGTGATGATGCATATAGAGGCAAATTGCCATTTTAATGTAAACCACATCTTTTTATAGAGCTGTCAGTTGTTCATCAAATCTTATACCACCAAGAACTTTCTAAATGGCAAAATAAAAACATTTTTATTGAAATTATTATTATAGGAAATATTTTCTTAAATATATGTCACATTCCAAAGAAAATTTGTGAAGTATGCTTTGACATGATCAGAGCAGATAGGACATATGATTTTATTTAACTCCTGACTCCAAAATACTAGATACTTGGAGAGTTCGTTGAAATTTAAAAGGGGGGGGAGTGATATTTGCCAAGTGCATTTGCTTTGAGAAAACTAAATTGAAGCTATTTTTCTTGAATAATTTGATATTACAATGGATATCTTATCAGAAAGTATATAAGAAACAATACCTGAATAAAACCTAGGGGTGGGTTACACTCAGCAAAACAGCAGAATGAGATCATTTTTATTGCCAAAAATATATACAAAATATATATGAAACTAAGTATATGTGAAAACATATGTCAAAATATCTTTGAAACTAAGAATATATATGAAAAAAATATGAAGATACAATATATATAAAAGTATATATGAAACTAAAAATATATGAAATATATATGAAACTAAAATTGATTTTTATTGAAATAAGAAAAATTTTCTGTATGATTGCTTAAAATTGGCTTGTTCCTTCATTCAATCAATGTTTATTGAATACTTCTTTTATGACAGGTACTAACCCAGCTTCTTGAGATTGACGACTAAATACAATGTGTCCTTATCTGTGAAAAAAATCTGTTTACATTATATAGTTGTGAAATGAATTATTTTTAAAATAGTTTAGGTAATTTAAAAATTCAATCAGATTAGAATTAGTAATTGTGATAATAATAAGATAATAATAAATTAAAATATTAATAAATATTTATTTTATGGTAGTAGAAACGGATTAGGTATAAAGGCAAAAAAATGAGATAACATAAAGAGTAATGTTTGGGGGCACTTGGGTGGCTCAGTTGGTTAAGTGGCAGACTCTTGATTTTGGCTCAGGTGACGATCTCATGACTCATGATCTTCACATTGAGCTTGGAACCAGCTTATGATTATCTTTCTCCCTCTGCCCCTCCCCGGTTTGTGCTGTCCATCCCTGTCCATCTGTCTATGTCTGTCTGTTTGTCTCTCTCTCACTGTCTCTCTCTCTCTCTCTCTCTCTCTCTCTCACACACACACACACATACACACACACAAAGCGTAATGTTTTAACATGTATTAGAAGACAAATTTCCTTCTAGAGAAGTAAATATTGGAACTTCAATGTCATTCTAAAGGTTTATATGTTAGATTTCATTGGTCTAGATCCCACAGTGTACCGAATTTCAGGCCAAAGGCATGTTGGAGCCTAACTAAATAGATATATTTCATAAAGAACAAATACGGACATACAAAGAAAACAGACAGTCAACAAAAGATTAAAAAAAACATTGAGGAGCTTTGTTAAAAGTATAACTTGCATAAGCCTTGCATATATTATAAATAATAAGCAAAAATGAGTTAAGTCATCCTCAATCTCTATTTTACTCTGTTTCAATTTAGTAGTATTGTATGGTATTCATATTCACTCCTTGATGGGGAGAATAATTTTCAGCTTAGACATGAATTCATAAAGACTTTCAAATGTATTCTGCATTTACATAGTGTCCTGAATTGGACAGAAAAATGCTCTTAGAGACATGCAGTTAGTAAGTAAAGTCACAGAAAGTGTTATACATAATAAATAGGAAAAAATAAATCTCTGTAGAAATCAATTGGTAAAGATTTATTGCAATACTAGAATTTGACACTTAAAGCAATCTTGATAAATTTCAAATTACAAAACTATCATGTTGATATAGTTATTATAGTGTGTCCTGTAATTCAAGAATAAAGCATTTAGATGGAGAAGCTTCTGATAAGACACAGACAAGAGAATTACTAGAACCAAGGAGAGATATTAGAAATTTCAAGATAAAGGAAACCTTATTAGAGGATTAAATATTGTTGTGCAGTTTTTGCCCTTGAAATTTTTATTTCAAATTTCAAATTTATAATTCAAATTTATAATTTATTTCATTATTCATTGAATATTTCTTAATGTGCACTATGTGCCAAATGTTACCTTTAAGAAAATGGCAGTAGAGTAGAAACTAAATATATTACACATTAAAAGGCTACTTAAGTAAAATGAACAACTATATAAATACTAATAACAGACTGTGATTTTATTTGAAACAAAAGTGCCAGGTATTATGAGAGGAAATGACAAAGTATTGCATTTTCTTTAGGGCCTCAGAAAACACTTTCTAGGGGGAAGCAGAGAGCTAAAGGTAAACATTATAGGTGGGTCTATATACTGTATTGGATCGGCATTCCCTGAAGTTAGGAATTGGCAGTGTCAGTTCATAAAAGTCTAGATAACCATATAAAATATGGAGTTTGTTCTTTCTCCCAAATGAAATAAGAATCTACTTAGAGATTTTGGACACTTTGAAAAGTAGTATGCTCCAATTTATGTTTTAGACTCAGACTCATTGTCACTACTAGGTTAAGAATATAATAAATGGCAGCAAGAGTAAAAACAGGGAGACCAATTCAAGAGAATATAGTTACACACATATAAGTTGATGGTACAATGTGAGAATTTAGTGTCAATAATGTTGGGAGAGATATAGAGACATGGATGAAATGAAGATATATTTTCTGGTGGGATCATTGGAAATTGTGATGGATTACTTAAGGAAGAGAGGAAAATATTGAGAATATCCTCCAGGTTTCTACCTTGAGTGAGTGAGTGTGTGTTTTGTCAATTACAGTAGAAAGAAGAAAAAACAGCTTAGGTAGAGTTATTGAAGATTAATCACTGTATTTTGACATTTAATTGAAGATACATGGAAAATAATCAGTACAGAAATATTCAGTAGGTGGTAGGGTACACAGACTTGACCTTCAAAGAGACGCATGCGTGTGGAGGATTGTCAGAGCTGATAAACTAATTCTGTGCAAGAAGCACACTCAAGACTGAACACAGAGAAAGTCCTACAACTTGGGTAAGAAAGAGGCAGTAAAGGATTTTAAGAAGGAACAATCTAAGAATGAGAATGAAAACCAAGTCAGCATGATTTCATAGAGAGACACTTTTGTTACTTATTTTCCTAAAGCTCTTGGCAGCTTTTGATACAATTTGTTCTTCACTAAAAGGGCCTTTATAAAGTTAGGAGGGAAAAGAAGTGGAGGCTACAAATGGAGGGATTAGTCTTTAGGAGAATGAGGCAGTATCTGTCTCTTGGGCTATTGTACCAAAATACCGCAGACTGGATGGCTTTTAAACAACATATTTGTTTCTTATAATCTGGATGCTGAATCAGGGCGTGAGCATGTCAGGTGAGGGTGCTCTTTTGGGTGGTAGAATTCTTGTATCCTGACAAGGGGCCTCTCTGGAGCTAATCTTATAATGAGGGTTTCACTGTCGCAGTTTAAACACCTTCCAAAGACCCCCTTCCCCAACTGATATCATCACCATTAAGGGTTAGTATTTCAACCTATGAATTCTAGGAGTACACCAATATTCAGATCATAGCACTGCATCAATAATAATAGGCAAAATGAATGGGTGTAACGTATGCATAGTGTAGCTTTAGTAGTGGGAAAATAAATCATGGAGTGGCATATGTTGTTTGGCCTGCCAGGCATCCTTCCCGATTACTTTGGCTACAGCACTCCTTTGAGGAGTGGCTCGTACCCCATTAGGAGATTAAATGGGACTATGTGCCCCTTCTCTGACATCTGAAGCATGTGACTACATTTTGGATGGTAATCAAATTACCATACACCCTGGCCACATTCATGATCCACATCTATAAATTCAGTGTTTTGTTTTGTTTTGTTTTTACTACTTTTCAAGAAAAATGTGTAAGTTATTCATCAAGTTTGGCAGCAGTCCATGGCCAGTCAAACCTTCTGCTCCAATATTCAGTCACTTTTTCTTCCCTTCTGTATTCCTGCCTTCTGTTTCAATTTCTGCTCTTTCCTGCTATGGAACCTCAAGGCTCGAACATGATGCCTTTCCTCCTGGGTCTCTCTGATCTTCCTCCCTAAGGAAGCAGGCAGGTCTCTGTTCAACAGATCTCACAAATCACCCCATCACCCTGGATAATGAAGTCTCAGGAGGCCAGCATCTGACGGTAAAAGAATCCAGAGAAAAATAAATTTAGGCTCATCCATCAAAGTTTTGCCTAAGTTAATTTCATTCTTCGAAAGCTATTAATCAGAGTCTGGGATTCAAGTTCTCTGACTGTTCATTAGAGGGCAAATACAATAAAATCTTTATCTGATATAAGCAATCCAAAATTACATTCTCTTTTGCTCATATTTACTTAATTCAAAACAAGCATGGTGAATTGAATGCAGTGTGGTCAGAATGTAGGAAAGAATAAATATGTCCTTTTCTATGAACCCCCATTAGGTTTTGCTGGGATCCCCTTTTACAGATGAGCAAAGTGAGCCACTGAGAAGTTATGTAATTTCTTCAAAGTTGTCCATCTATTAAGTGAATCGTGTATTCTAAAACCACACAATCAGTGATTAATTAATCAGTTATATGGTTAATTACATCATGTTCAGAAAATATTGGATTTAAACTTCATGCATCTTAAGACTGTAACTCAATATATTGGCTTGTGTCCTGATATTAGAGTTCTGGTTATAAGAATTTATACGGTAAGGATAAAGTCATGAGATAGCTGAATTCAGTAAAACATGGGATTTTACTGCATAACAGTTTTTCAGAAGGCACAATTTGAAGAAAAAAAAAAAAAGACCTTTCTCTGCTTCACCAATTATTGATAGCCACCAGGAGGATACTTACATTTGAATTATAGCATGTCAGATTTATTTTCTAAGTTGTAGCAAAACTGCACGTTTTAATTAAGTTTAAAGAGCCCGCCAGGAACAATAATATTATATGAGACATGGCCAATAGCATGTTAAGAAACATGGCATTTAGCCACTGTGCCCATCTTTATAGCTACTCAAAGAAAAAAAGAATAAAAAGTATTATGTTGTAATATATCTCTCATTGGGTTATAGGGTAATTTCTTCTTTGCATATGCCTTTAAACTATAATGAGCAATAGGCTGGATGTATTCATAACAAAAATATTTAGATTAAGTGAATAATAATATTATATAAGTAATAATAATTGCGATGACAATATTGATTATGATTTTATTTGAAGCATATATGAGGATAGTTAGGAAAAAAATTCCATGATTTTATTTATTGTTTTAGCCCATTTATTAACTTAAATATGTAATTTTGAAGTTCTGTTCATATGTTACTAAAATAAATGTTGAAACTTTGGTATGTACAGTTATTATAACTCCAGGGTTTAAAGAATTTAGGTTTCCTGACTTCAGATGGAGAAACAAAAAATATTTTCCTTATCTACATAAATGCTGTAGAACATTTCAAACACTCTTAGGATTCATAATAGAAAAAGGAAACATTCAAATCAGTGAATCTTGAATTATTCAGTTATCATTTGATGATTTTCTCATTCATTCCTTTGGTTATTTAATGATTGATACAATCAAGAAACAATATTGTAACAAGCTGGAAATAGATACAGTATTTGACCTGAATAAAGTCAAGTTTTCTTGGGAAAAATCAGACATGTAAAACAAATATTTCAATCTAGGAAGATAAACACTGGTATATGTACATACCAGGTAAATGAATAATTTCAAGAAATCAATTCTTCCTTGAAAAATCAAATGCAATATTATAGAGGAAATACTTCTGAAAGTTAAATAATGTGAATAGGAGTTGAACACACGGTTCAATATATAAGCATGCAAAGAAGTCAAAGAAAATTCAAAAATGGTTCACTTTAGTCAACAGATATATATTGAACAATTTAATTCCATCGATATTTATGTAATTGTTATTATTAGGTAATACAAAGAAAAAATAACAGTTCTTCCCTGTAAGAAATCCAATTTAAAAGATTAATTAAAGTAATCAAATAATTACAACCTAGGACTATGTATGATATTACAAAGAATATTGAAGAAGGTATAATAAAATATGCATGTAGCAGAAGTTGGAGAGAGTTAATGAAGGGTGAATATAGATCTTCCTTGTAATTTGGAGAGCGTACTCCAGGGGTGTGAATAGGAAAGTCACCCAGACTAGAAACAGCAGAGTTTGTGTAGCGGAATTGTTCTATATTGCTGGAGCATAACATTTAAGGGAAAGGTGATGAAAGACAAAGAAAGTATGAAAAAAACATATAAATGCTTGCTAGGAAGCTTTGAATCAATGGGAATCTTCTCAGAAAACTCCAAGTTTGAATGCATACCCCTAAGGGAGTGTAGAATGCCTGAACAAAAATATTGTTTTCTGTTTATATGTGTTTCATCTTATTTTCTGTTTTTGTTTATATTTCATAATTCCTGTAACAGTAGATCATATATATAGCTTATTAATCATTATATGTAAATATTTTGAAGGTAGGTGAAGGGGATGGTAGTAGAAGGTAGAGAGTCATACAAAATAAAAAGTTTATAAAATCAGATACTTGCTTTGGAAAGGTACTTTGGAACATTTAAGGATAAGGAAAAGGAGACTAGTTATGACACTACTAGAAGAATACAGGAGAGCTAGTAAGAGCCTGAACTAATTTAGCTTTAATAGAGATAGAGGCAAAGAGCATTAGATTGAAGAAATAATTAGGAGGGAAATGTAACACCCCTTGATTAATCTGATAATTGCTCACTTGTTGACCACATATAAGGGGTCACAGCACTTGCTATGCTATGTGCCTCAATGACCTTACTTAACTCTTGTAGCAGTGAGGAGGTTGCCATTCTTCCTATGTCATTTAGCAGAGAAAAATGAAGCTTGGAGAAGTTAAAAAATTAATGAAAGGGTGCATAGCTGGAAAGTGGCAACACTTGACTTTAAAGCCAAGATAATAAGACTCCAGAGTCAAGCTGTCAAACACTTGCCTCTGAAGGAAGAAACTAAGAGAGAAAGGAGGGGGCAGGAAACTGATTCAGGCGACAGAAGTTACTGAGAGATGGCAGCTTGCCCAAGGTTTCCCATTTGGTACCTTGAAGAATGACGCTGAGTGGTAATGAAGTACATTGTCCAGTTGATAAACATTTTTACTCATTACATAGGGATTTCTGTATACATCAAACAATCCAGATCAGTTTAATATTCTATTATGTAGAATAGATATCTACATACATACATGCATATCACCAGCATTGATAAATCCTATACTTATGTGTATCACTTAGAACCATGAAATGGTCAGTAATTCTATTCAGACCAGTAATATAACAACAGCTGAAAATCTGAAAGAAAAAAGAGCAATCTCAATAAAAGAAAATAATTAGAACAAAATTTGATAGAAGTACAATTCTATAATGACTTCCAATTGGAGAGGAACTTTAATAATTAGTTATAAATATAAATAAAAATATACCACAGTTGCCCAAATTAGCCAATCGTCATTTTGAAGTATCACACTTATACAGCTTTTATACTTTCTGAACAAGTAGACTAAGCAGAATATAGGAGTTATTTCCATTTGCTTTTATTCTAGATCTTTTTCCTTTCACATCCAGGAAAAAGTATTTATTTTTAAAAAATTTTTTAAATATTTATTTCTGAGAAAGAGACAGCGTGAGCAAGGGAAGGTCAGAGAGAGAGGGAGGTAGAGAATCTGAAACCTGCTCCAGGTTCTGAGCTGGCTGTCAGCACAGAGCCTGATGTGGGGCTCGAACCCACAAACCGTGAGATCATTACCTGAGCTGAAGTCGGATGTTTAACCGACTGAGCCACCCAGGAGCCCCTAGGAAAAAGTATTTAAAAAGTGTCCTGAGGTTTAAAAAAAAAAAAAAAAAAAAAAAAAAAAAAAAAAAAAAAAAAAAAAAAAAAAAAAAAAAAAAAGAGCCATTCTAATAAATTCAACAATCTCTCTCTTTTTTTCTTCTTCAAGTAGGTATAATTTTCAAGTTGGGGAAGACTACAGCAAGGCTAACAGTAGAGTTTTGTTAGGGAGGGGAGTTAGTGCTATTCAGAGACCTGATTATCACCTTTCTCCTGATTATCTGGGGGCATTTAGGCTCTTTGATGTTTCTATCTTCCTTAAAGGGAGTGGCTGCTGCTGGACAGAGATATGCAGATGTCTTTGCCTAAAAGACTGAAATCACAATCAAGGAAAGCTGGGCAAGACAGCTTCCTTTAAAGATGGTTTTCAGGTTTTGTTGAGATTTTAAGAAATTTACACTATTGATAAAGGCAAAGGTATAGATCTGCAGAATACATCATTCTGGTGTACAGGCCAGAGAAAGAAAAAAATGTCAATTTATTCTTAGAGACACTTAACAGTGTAAATTCTGGCAAGTAATGTAATCTCTCTCTCTCTCTCTCTCTCATACACACACACACATACATACACATCACTGACTGATCATTCTAAACTCAAACTAAGGAGGAATATGAACCCTGTAATTCACTCAGTGATATGTTTATCCGAGAGGATGAAAATAACAAATGATAAGAACACCCATTATTTTTTCTTATTTTATAGATATAATGGTAAAATTAAATTCCATTAAGCACAGCATAGGTATATTGTATCATACCAGCAATAATATCTATGCTTATAAATCTTTGTGATTATTTAACAATTCCTGGTTAAAAAGGTATACTCTGCAATGTTTTTCTTCATTTTATTTCTTGAAAATTATCAACTCATATTCTCCTTCATACCATTTAATATTATTTTATATGTTTAAATATCAAGTAATTTGAAATTGTACTAAACTCACCAATAGTGACACCTGTTGGTGAGATAAAATTGTAAAATGGCAAGCATTTTTTCCTATGCATATAGTTGGATACCACATATCCAATAGTTCACTTTATTTATAAATTAGAATTATCTTTAAAGTCTATTTTCTTATTTTTCTTATGGGTGCCTGGGTGGCTCAGTCGGTTAAGCGTCCAGCTTCGCTCAGGTCATGATCTCATGGCTTGTGGGTTCGAGCCCCCTGTCGGGTTCCCCATGTCGGCAGCTAGTTCAGAGCCTGGAGCCTGCTTTGGATTCTGTGTCTCCCTCTCTCTCTCTCTCTCTCAAAAATAAGTAAAACATTAAAAAAATTAAAGGTTTTAAAAATTTTTTAATATTTGTTTATTTTTTTCCAGGGGAACATAGCTACTTTATTATTTTTTTTTTTACAAATAGTTTATTGTCAAGTTGGTTTCCATATAACACCCAGGGCTCATCTCCACAAGTGCCCTCCTCCATGCCCATCTCCCCTCTCCCCCCCAACACCCATCAGTCCTCAGTTTGTTCTCAGCATTCAAGAGTCTCTCATGGTTTCCTTCTCTACCTCTCCCCCACTCTTCCCCCCTTCTTCTCCCCCACAGTCCTCCATTAAGTTGTTCCTCCTAATCCTCCTATATGTGCAAACATATGGTATCTGTCCTTCTCTGCCTGACTTATTTCGCTCAGCATAACACCCGCAAGGTCTATCCATGTAGCTATATGTGGCCAGATTTCATATTTGTTTATTTTTGATAGACAGAACACGAGTGGGAAGGGGCAAATGGGGTGGGAGGGACACAGAATCCAAAGCAGGCTCCAGGCCCTGAGCTGTCAGTACAGAGCCTGATGTGGGGCTCAAACTCACAGATGGCAAGATCACGACCTGAGCCAAAGTCAGA
This sequence comes from Hyaena hyaena, assembly GCF_003009895.1. Lineage (NCBI taxonomy): Eukaryota > Metazoa > Chordata > Mammalia > Carnivora > Hyaenidae > Hyaena > Hyaena hyaena. The sequence continues at coordinate 19,652 of NW_024081282.1, forward strand.
CAATTAACCGACTGAACCACTCAGGCACCCCTGTCTTTAAAGTTTTGATGTTGATTGTGTCATGATTAGTGGCTGAATTATTATGACTACTCAGAGAAGTATGTCAAATGGCCCAGTTAATTAAATATATCTCTAAGCTTTAGTTTATCACCATAAAATAGTGTTTCTGTTCTACCTTACTATAGGTGGATTAACGAGATAACTAGCTTATTTGTTGGTCACACATGTTGCATGCCTCAAATACCTTACTTAATACTCATAACAATGAGAAGATTGTAATTTTCCTTATTTTACTTATGGGAGAAAAATAGATTTGCCAGATTTTTTCAATTTTCCAATTTTTCTTTGGGATAAATAATTTATTTAAAAAATTTTTTTAACATTTGTTTATTTTTGAGAGAAAATGTGTTTGAGTGAGGGAGAAGCAGAGAGAGAGGGAGACATAGTATCCAAAGCAGGCTCCAAGCTCCAACCTGTCAGCACAGAGCCAAACACAGGGCTCGAAATCACACACTGGGAGATCATGTCCTGAGCCGAAATCAGACACTTAACTGACTGAGCCAACCAGGTGCCCCAGGATAAATAATTTCTAAATAAAACAAATTATTACTTTTATTTATTCAATCTGGATAACTGAGTGAAAAGATCTCTCCCTCAATGATGAAATGCTCATAAAGACCATTTTCTTTCATTTCTATTTCAATCTCAAAACATACTTCATCTACTATGTTTAGGTCTAAAACACAAATTCTTGTAAAAATAACACACTGATTGGAATCTACACAAAATGCTATAATGAAGTGAATGATCTGCGCGATATTCTTAGTTCTTTCACAGTATCAAAATTTTTTACACATTTCACCTTTGTTTCTTCTGACTATTCTGATACAGGAAATCAGGCTTGTGTAAACGCAGGCATTGACATTTAACCTCAGCTTTCTTGCTTGCTTGCTTGCTTATTTATTTATTTATTTATTTTGCTTTGTTTTAAAGGAGTCTCTCCCGAGAATTGCATGAAATAAATATGTGCAATTTTTTTCATTGCTCTACTGTATGCCTTTCACTTGTATTTTTAATTGCATTTACTAGGTGAAATAAAACAGTGTCAGATTTCTGTTTGTGCACAGACATTGTGACTATATCCTTTAGTCCTCGACTATGAGCTGCAGTCAGTTGAGGCAATTTTATCAAAATCCAATTCAAAAGACACTTCCTAGGTTTGATAAAAAATAATTGTACGGAACAGAGAAAAAAATTAAGATGAAGCATAGGTTTTGTGTGGTTTTGTTTTTTTTTACAGAATGGAAGGTGACAAGTTGCACAAGTTTGCATTCCAGCCATGACCCGTTTCTCCCTAGTCTATTCAACCGGTCTTATCTTTTCAAAATGCTATTTTGTTAGGAAAAGCAAATTACCAAATCACTCATTAAATCTGATAATATTCCTCAATTTGACCTTTCTCTCACATGTTTTTTTTTCAGACTATATACTGTAGCTTACCCAGACACTATGCAGAAGTCTGTCAGAATTAGAGCTCTTGGTTACTGACACCTTACAGACAAGAATACTGACTGAGATAGTTAAGTAGCACCAACCCGATCTAGACATCGATCTCCACCAATACCTGTGGGCGCTTCTCAAGATTTTTATAAAGATAATTGAGTGATTATTGGAAAATACTGAATTAACACAATAGGAGGTGGGGGTTATATATATAGAAGCCCTTTCAGTTCAACTTTATATACTTTATATGAATAAAATGTACACAGCAGAATTCTGACTTAAATATTTAAATATCTAGTTTCTCTTCTCAGAACAGCTTTTTTTTTTTTTTTTTACAAATAGTTTATTGTCAAATTA
>NW_024081282.1:27316-96208 GCF_003009895.1 Hyaena hyaena
TTTTCCCCTCTCACTCCCCGTAGAGGGTAGAGGGGGATCGCCTCCCACCCTGGAGTCTCCGATCCCGGCCCGATTTTATCTTCCCCGGTTCGCACTCACGTTAGAAGGCTCTCTCAGTGGATTCTGCGTCTTTTTCCTCCCAATCTCTCAGGTTTTGTAAGGTTTCCAATGTCTTCAGATGTTTTCTGTGTGATGTATGGGCGCGAGTGCAAGTACGGAGCTCCTTACTTCTCCGCCATCTTGCCCTCTCCGAGATTCTCAGAACAGCTTTTGATCTGATCTGGTCTAGGATGCTTGTTCTCCTGTCTATACCCCACTTTGTTTGAAACTTTTTTTTTAAATCACCATATTGCTCTACAGGTTTTACTTCCCTCAGAAAATCTGTAAAGAAGTCTGACTACCTACTTTCCTTTCTGTTGTAATCTATCTATTCAGGTTCCTTTGGATCAAAGGCACTGAAAATAAGTTTGGCAAATTTAAAGCTAAAGAGTTGCTTCCAGAATCGAAAGATAGGTGATAGGCATATTACTGCTTTTTAAAGCATTTTTTAAATGTTTGTTTGTTTGTTTGTTTTGAGAGAGTGAGCGAGCCAGTGAGCAAGTGGGAGAGAGGCAGAGAGGGGAGGAGACAGAGAATTCCAAACAGGCTTGCAGCTGTCAGCACAGAACCTGACAGAGGGCTTGAACCCATGAACCGTGAGATCATGACCTGAGCCGAAATCAAGTGTTGGGCACTGAGCAACCCAGGTGCCCTGCCTATTACTGCTTTCAGTTTTTGAACTGGTGTGGAGGAAAAATTAGATTCCAATTAACTATCCTCCAAAAAAAAAAAAAAAAACCCAAAACAAACAAAAACAAACAACCAAAATTTGTGTCTGAGATGGTGCTCAAACCCCTCTTCCACATAAGTGGAGATCTTGTCTTGACTTTCCAACTCTGTGTGGGGCTGTTTCTCTTTAACGTGGAACGCTTATACTCTTGCAGGTTGTGCAGCCCTGTCCAGTGGCAGTAGAAACAAGAGAGACAAACATGAATCTCCTATCAAGCCTCACAGAAAAGTAAGTAAAATTCTTCTAATGTGAGCATTAAGACAGTTTCATAGGTAAGAACTACAATTTAGTTATGTTTTTCTTATGAATAATTGTGAAGAGACCTTGTGCTAATTTGCACATCTCACAGATGCCCATGTTGTGGGTCAAATACCAGGCTTTTCTTCCTTTACAACTATATACTTGTTTGTTCAAATACTCTCACATGTAAAGCTGTCTACAGTAATGTTAATTTCTATGAAATGACTTCAACTAGAGTCCTTTCTTTCTTTTCCCAACCAGTCCTACGTATCATTATTTATTGAACGTCATCTCTAATCTGTACGTATAGCAACTTGCTAATACTACAAGCATAAAAATGAGTCGTAAGCGTGATATCTGTCTATAATAGACTTAGAATTTGATGATGTGAAGAATTTGAAGTCACTATGGTTGTCTCAAGGATATGGGCCTTTGTCTTATTTGTCATCGTTTTAATAGCTCAAAGAAGTGTCCTGTATCCCACTTGTTTTCCATAAACATATTAATGAAAAATATAATACAAATACAGTATGAGTACTGAAATAGAAGTACACACTCAACCTTATTAGAGCAATGAAGAGGAACAAATGAACTGCCTAAGGGTTTCATGACAGTTTTCACATTTGAGCTGAGAGATAAAGAGAAACCTAAAACAATAATGCTAGACATAGGGAAATCATGAAATACTGGGCTTAGGGCACAGGTGTGTCCTAAATTGCTAGATCAAATAAGTCACAAGGCACAAATTTTGACAGTATGCCAGAAATATATTGTCTATTATATAGCAGAAGGAGAGTCTTGGGTGGGGAGTAAACTAATTCATATCTACATATTTTCTCTACACAAGCTAGTGGTTTCCAATATCCAATGAGTAATTAGATTTTTGACATGGTATGCAGTGAGAGAAAATTGAATGGAGATGCTCAGAATAAAACATTAGGGCTATTATTTTCAAATGGTTTGAGTAGAAAGTTAATTAATGACTCAACCTGTGGTTTGACATTTTTTAAAATTTGGATTTTAAAAATATTTATTATGTACTTCTTATCCAGAGTTTAAGGCACATAAACCCTTCATAAATATATGGTAAGCTATAATGTTTTAGCTCCTCTGTTGAATATAATTTTTAAAAGTAAAGGAAAAATTATGATGGTCTTGTAAAATAAGCCCCATAAGTATGACGCATGGTTTGGGGTCACAAATGGAAAAGTTTCCTTTTTTTTAAAAAAAAAGAAAATGGATTTTTTTTTTTAAATGGAAAAGTTTTCTCTCTAAGTCATACAATCTAAATCTCAGGCTGAAAATCTGTCTTAGAAAAATGGAAAATAAAATGTTTCTTGTGGCTTTACAAAATCCTTAGCATTGCTGATTTTCAGATGTTTAATTTCACAAGTTCTAGTCAGCAAAAGGAGAGTGACTAAAAAAATAAAGCATTATTATCTGTGAGGAAAATGTCAAACAGAAGTGAAGACAGAATTGGAGGGCCAAAGATTTGACCAATTCATGTCTAAAATGGCTTAGAATGACAGAGGGTTTTAATGGTAGCTAAAATAGCTGTTTCTTGAATAAATATCATCCACAAAAGAGGATAGGAAGACTGGGTGGGAACTGAAAATGATTGAAGAGTCATGCCTCTTAAGGCACTAGGATTACTGAGTGTAGTCTTTTTAATTTTTTTTCTTTAAAGTTTATTTATTTTTGAGAAGGGGGAGGGGAGAGAGTAAGCAGGGGAGGAGCAAAGAGAGGAGACACAGAATCTGAAGCAGGCCCCAGGCTCCAGGCTCCAAGCTGTCAGCGCAGAGCCCGATGGGGGCTCACGAAATCACAGACTTCGAGATCATGACCTGAGCCTAGGTTAGACGCTTAACTGACTGAGACACACAGGCACCCCTGAATGCAGTTTTAATTCAACCACTGCATTAAAATACCTGCTACATAGCCTATAATAGGTTGAAATTCTATAAATTAGAAGCCTAATTTGGGGATATTCAAATTCTCTAACAATTTTAGGAATTAAGTAGACTGATTTATGACAATTGCTATAACCCATAGGGGTTGCACATAGTTCCTGAATGAAGCTGTGGAGCAGCACTGAGGAGTAAGTGTGGTCGGAATGGGTCTTCCAGGGACAGCATCTTGAATACTGTCAGGTGTACAGGTGAAAATGCTCAATGAAATGATACTCTTCATTTATTTCGTTTGTTTAGTCATGTCCTTTTTTTCCCTGTAAAACACCTAATGTAGCTTAAAACAGGCATTTACATCTACAACAAACTTTTTCATTTTTTTCTAAATGAAAAATCAAGAAAAAATAAGAATACTGAAAAAAGAATTATGAAGTTAGGATCAAAGAGATTACTGTGTTAGTCCAATGTCCACAGCATGGCATAAATGTGTCTCTGAGTTTTTAGCAACCAGTGCAAAGGAGAATACTTTTACTTATATGATTCAACATTGCCATAAGACTTTTAATACCATATTTATCAAAAGCAGTGAAAATACTCCTTAACTCTAATACTTGTAATTACATATTTCTTTTCTGTGAATTTTTTAATGTTTATTTTTGAGAGAGAGAGAAACAGAGTGCAAGAAGGGGAGGGGCAGAGGGAAAGAGACACACAGAATCCAATACAAGCTCCATGCTCCAAACTGTCAGCACAGAGCCTGATGCAGGGCTCAAACTCACAAACCACAAGATCATGACCTGAGCTAAAGTTGGAAGCTTTACCAACTGAGCCACCCAGGCACCCCTATAATTACATTTCTCCTACGATAAAGAAACTGTGAAATATAACAAAGATCTTCAAAATCTTTAGTTTCAATAAAAGGGAGGCAAGATTATACACAGAGGCAAAGTGACATATTGACAGATCACTTCATAGGTAGCCTGCTATTGATGTTTGAAAGAGCACCATATAAAATAGTTCATAGGTAGTTAATACCATGTATCTTACAGAATATGCCCAGATCATTACAAACTTTATTCAGATATATCTAGGCACTAAAATGAGAAATAAGCTTTGGCAGAATATATTTTTTAAAGTTTTTATTTATTTATTTTGAGAGAGAAAGAGAGCGAGAGAGAGTGAGAGAGAGCGAGCACGTTCATGCAGGGGAGGGGCAGAGAGAGAATCCCAAGCAGGCTCCACACCATCATTTCAGGGCCCAACACAGGGCTCAAACCCATGAACTATGAGATTATGACCTGAGCCAAAATCAAGAGTCAGATGCTTAACTGACTGAGCCACCCAAGTGCCCCTTTGTCAGAATATTTTTGAACTAATTAAAAATTGCACCTATGGGGGCGCCTGGGTGGCTTAGCCGGTTAAGCGTCCGACTTTCGCTTAGGTCATGATCTCGCGGTTTGTGGGTTCGAGCCCCGCGTCGGGCTCTGTGCTGACTGCCAGCTCAGAGCCTGGAGCCTGTTTCAGAGTCTGTCACTCCCTCTCTCTGACCCTTCCCTGCTCACGCTCTCTCTCTCTCTCTCTCTCTCTCTCTCCTAGAAATAAATAAAACATTTTAAAAAAATTAAAAAAACAAAATAAAGTCTTTGGTAACCTGAAACTTAAAAAAAAAAAAATTGCACCTATGGAAAAAATAAGCTGAGTTATGATGTGAGCTCAATGGTAAAAATATTGGAGTGACATTCAAATAAATACACGTGGAAACATTCTTGCTCTTTAATAGATTAGTAACATTACTTTGTGCATTGTGCAAATCCACATATCCACCAAGAAAAAAGAAAACAACAAACCGCTTTCTGTAAATGTTTAGATCATTGTGCATATATTAATTTTTTATTAATGTGTATTAGTGCCTCATAGGGGCCAAGCACCGTTCTAAATGTTTGGTTATAGTCAGGGACAAAACAGAAAAATCCCTACCTCCATGGATTTCATGCTACAGTAAGGATAGATATTCAGTAAGCAACAAATTAAATAATTATAAGGTTTTTGATAACTATTATGGAAAAACAGAAAATGTAAAGCAGGGTGAGGGATGGGATTGCCCTTGTAAATAGTGTAGTCAGAATACATCTCATACTGAAAAGGTGATGGAGCAGAGATTGGAAGAAAGTAAGAGTGGATTCTGGTCAAGAACAATCAATGCATAGGAAATAGACAGTGACAAGACCTGAAGGTAAATGTACCTGTGAGACGGACTTGTTCTTCATAACTAGCATGGTGATCTTTAAAAAGTGTTCTTAAGCTCATATGATTGAGTTAGTAACCTTCCTCATGTATGTATAAAGCTTACATTCCTTTTTAGGAGGAGAATAGAAAGCATGTCACAGAACAGGAATTAGACCTCTCACAAAAAACCTTCAAACACTGAAAACTGTAAATAGACACCGCTAATTCTACATGGAACCAGGACATATTACAGGCCAATACACCCTCTACTGATTAAGGACCCCCATTTCTTTTGAAAAAAAATTAATGTTTACTTATTTTGAGAGACAGAGTAGACAGAGTGTGAATGGGGGAGGGGCAGAGAGACAGGGAGACACAGAATCTGAAGCAGGCTCCAGGCTCTGAGCTGTCAGCCCAGAGCCTGATGTGGGGCTTAAACTAATGAGCTGTTAGATCATGACCTGAGCAGAAATCAGACTCTCAACTGACTGGGGCACCCAGGTGCTCCTGACTCCCATCATTTTAAAACACTCTTGGCTAGGCAGAAACCTCAGAGTTGGCTTTTGGACAAGAGTCCACCTTCTCCCCCAGATGGCCCGCCTCCTAAGTAAAGTTCAAATTCCTTTCATCAACACTCTCTCTTGAGTACTGGCCTTTGAGTGATGCACAGCCAAATTTAGGATTCAGTAACACCCGTGATACTTAAGGAACTATGGTTCAGTGTATCTGGAGTTCAGTAGAGCCTGAAGTAGAGCTTATACAACATTTATGTCCCAAACATTGCGTAGACACATTTATAGTTTTTAAATGTGTTTATCTGAAAATCAAATATAATTGGAATTCAGGATATATTTCAACCCTGGTCAGAGGGGTAACATGGTTGGGGTTCTAAGACCATTACACAGAATATGTGAGAGTACCTGCTTATATTTTAATAAACACTTTATCTTTTATATTCTCTTATTAAACCTAGCATAGTGTGTGAGTATATACAGAAATAAAAATACACCATGTGTTATTAGCTTTATATAAATTCCATAACTTATATACAATAATTTTAATACTTCTATAAGTGCTCTACCAAGTTTTATTTTTCTGAAATAGCTAATGAGTCCGTAGAGGTAAAAAAAGACATTCTAGGAGGGATCTTAGTCACATTGCCAAAAAAGTAAAAGGAAAAAAATGCTTTTATAGGTTAATTATAAAGTTAAAGAAAATGAACATTAAAATTTTATTTTGAAATCTCTGCTGAGCTAAATAGTAGTAAAAATTTAAAAGAAGGAAAATTTGAGACAGGACTTTATGAGGTATATTTGTATAGTCAATATTAAATGCTACCTTATACTTATGTTAAAATGGCATAATGTCATATTTCAAGTATCATATTTTTAGTTTAAACCACTAAGATCATTGAATTGGATAGTTGATTACCAACGAATGTGTAATATGTCTCACATAGAGTAGATTTATATAATAATACACACATTTTTATGATGAAAACATAAGCAATCCCAAAGAACCCCTTAGAATTGTAGCCATCACTGGCCCAAATCCACTAATCCAAACCCTTTGAAAACCCCAAAGTTCTCTGTAAATTTGCCATCTTCACTCCCGGTACCATGTGTACTTTCCTATCACTGTATCCTGTTCTTTCATTCATAAACTCCATCTCTTCAATTAAACTTAAGCCCAACCAAGAAATGTCCACCATGCATTTCAGAGAAAATTAGATCAAAAAGAAATTCACTGTATCATAAAATTACAGATTTATCTTCCTAAAAATATCCAGTGACTGCTCCATACATTTTGTGGGATATTCACTGTGCAGTTGCACCTGGCTAATGGAATAAATGGAAACTAAAATCCAGCCTACCTTCTGCTAGCCAAGCTGTGAACGAGTAGTTATAAAACATATATCCGTTAAAGAATTTATATCCAAAGTATATAAAGAACACTTGCAAATTGTTAATAAAGTGAAGAACAATCCAGTAAAAAAAAATGAGGGATCAATAGGTTTTCACAGAAACTTTACAAAAGAAGAGATTTGGATAGCAAATAAGCACAATAAAAAGTATTCAACATCACTGATCTTCAGGTAAAAGGAGATTAAAACCACAACCAGAGACACTGCACTCTTTATAAAAATGGCAACAGTTTTAAAAACAACAGCAACAAAAGATGACAAAATGCTGGCAAGGAAGCAATTCAGCTGAAGCACTCAACTCATGTGCTGATGGGAATGTGAAAAGGTAAAGCAACTTCAGAAAACTTCTTGGCAGTTTCTTATGAGATTAAACATACACTTAAAAATGGCTTAAAAGAAAGAAAGCATATGTCCATACACATGTTTGTAGAGGCTTTATATATAATAGCCCCAAACTGCAAACAACTCAAATGTTCATTAACTGATGAATGGACATATAAATTGTTATATTTTCATGCAATAGAATACAATTCATCAATATAAAGGAAAAACTTTCAGATACATGCATCAGATACAAATACAACAACAACATCAAATATAACAACAAATATACATTGTTATATTTTCATGCAGTAGAATACAATTCATCAATATAAAGTAAAATTTTCAGATACATGCATCATGCTCAGTGGAAGAAGCCAGGCACCATGCTCATACTGTATGAGTTTCCTTACAAGGCATTCTGGAAAAGACAAAACAATACAATAGAAATCAGGTCAGCAGGGATTATGGGCTAGGAATGAAGAGTGGGATTAACCAGAAAGTGATACAAAGAAACATTTTGTGTGGTGGAAATATTCCATATCTCAATAGAGATATATTTCACGATAGGGAAATACTAACTCAATAGTTATTTCACAACTGCATACATTTGTCCAAACTCATCAAACTGTACACCTAAAAAGGGTGAATATTTTAGCTATAAATTATATTTTAATAAACAAGAGTTTAAAAACACCACTTGCAAAATTATACAATGATCAAACATCTATGAATATATATAATAAAAGATATGCCAGAAAAATAATTAAGGATACTTAACCGATATTTGGGTGGTTTAAAATTATTAAATTGCTAATTCTTCTCAAAGTAATCTTGAGATTCAAACCAATCACCAACATTATATCATAAAATTGTTCTTTTTGTTTTTCCTTTGTATGGGAATGGTATGTTGGAACAGATAATTCTAAAATTCATAAGAAAATGGAAAATTTAAAGAATCTTAAAAAATTTTCTAAAGACAATGAAGAGTAACAGTGAAGGACTTGCAATTGAAAACTTTTATAATTATTATAAAGCGGCAGCAACGAAAACTGTATGGCATCCATTCAAGGATAGATAGACCACTTGCACAGAATTGAGAATCAAGAAAACACCCACACATGGAGCTCCTGGGTGACTCAGTCAAGCGTCCGACTTTGGCTCAGGCCATGATTTCACGGTTGGTAGGTTTGGGCTTTGGATGGGCCTCTGGGCTCTCAGCACAGAGCCAGCTTGCATTCTCTGCACCTTCTCACTTTGCCTCTTCCCTATTCATGCCCTCACTTTCAAAAATAAATAAACATTTAAATTTTTTTAAAAAAGAAAGAAAACACCCACACAATTAAGAAGTCACTTGCTGTGTGGAGCCCTGGGTGTTATATGTAACTGATGAATCACTAACTTCTCCTAAAACCAATATGATACTATATGTTAATTAACTAGAATTTAAATTTAAAAACTGAAAAATAAGAAAAAGAAAATACCCACACAAAGGCTACCTAACTACAAAATATATGCAAGTACAGTGAACTTGGGAAACATGGGTGTATGCATATGAGAACAAACTACATTTTGATCATAACTTCACATCAAACAAAACAAATTCCAGATAGTTCACAGAGCTAAATGAAAAATATAAAATATACAGCTTTCCTAAAAATTATAGGAACATAGCTTCATATATATATGTATATATATATATACACACATATATATGTATATATATACACACATAGCTTCATATATAAGTATATATATATATATACACACATATATATGCAGATTTTTAAACATGAAACAATAAGGACAAACAATGAAATATACATTGATAAATTAACACAGAAACTATTAAAGATCTAGCCATTAAAAGTCACCAGTAAGAGGTTGAAAAGGTAAGTCACTGACTATGAGAAGATACTTTCACTATCACTATATATATCTTGTTTTAAAAAAGGAAAAACTTACATCAGGCAAACCTATAAATCCATTACAAAAAGCAACCCAAGAGATAAGGGAGGATCCAAATTAAGCCCAAAAAGAAGACAAAATATTCTCAACATCTTTAGTTATTTCCAGTCCAAAAAGAAGACAAAATATTCTCAACATCTTTAGTTATTTCCAGTCTAACCAGAAAGGACAAAACAAACTCAGCAGCCTGGATTAACTTAGAGACACTGCAGCAAGTGGTACCAAAGATGTGGAGTAGCTGGAATTCTCCTAACTTGCTTGTAGAGGTGGAAATTGGTGCAACCAATTTGTGTCTCTTGTTGAGACCAGTAATAGGATGATCTTAAACATCAAGGGAAACCAAAATAGGACAAATCTACTCCAAATAGTATAACAAAACAAGAATGTTAGTGTATGTATTCATTTGCCTAATACATTTCTAAGTTTAAATGAAAACAACTCATGGAATAAGACTAAGCAAAAGTATATCTAGAAATTACGTACATACTGATTTAGCCACAAACCCTAAAGCATTAAATATACAGAGATTCAGTTTTAAAAATGAACACTGGCATAGTGCCAATTAATTTCTAGGACAATTTTAGTAGAAATTTACCTTTACAGTCTTCAGTCATATAACCAAATTAAAAGCTAAGAAAATCATATTGCCAGTGGCTCCTCTGGCAAGAGTTTAAAATACTTTGGCTGGAACTGCAGAGTTAGAAATGACCATGTGTTATCCATCCAGGAAACCAAAGAATTGTCTCAATCATTTGTGAATTATAGGGAGGTTTTGCTAGACTGTGGCCAAAGGCCCATGAGTAATGATTTGTATGTCTTTGTGTAGTATTATATTCTCCAAGCATGTGGAGGCATAAGTTAGTACTTTATTCTGATGAGGCTCAAAACACTATACACCAAATGATTGGTATACAAGTTCTTCAGTCTCAAGGGACAGATCTCAGGAGTAAACCAAAAATGTGATTACAGAAAATTTCAGATTAGATAGCCAAAATCATTGTAACTATTAAATGACCACTTACTACAGTGACTGTCATTTTATCTATGTGAGGAAAAGCTATGTATTTTATTTCCAAAGCTTTTATTGGCTTGTTTTTGAAAGTATATCCATTTAAAAATGTGATCATATAGTTAAGCCCTGCATCTCACAGAAGGAAATAAAAAAAACACTTTGAATCTAGTATCTAAAAATAATAACAGTTTCTTTCCTCATGAATTTCACGTAGCAACTGACAGCTGTCTTTCATTCTCTAAAAATCTTGATTAAATACAACGGTAGCAAAATCAATCTTTTCCTATTTAACTCCCTGCAGTAAAAGGCAAGGAAACAACATCATTTTATAAATCACTCTGAAACTAGCATCTGGGAACCACCCCTTACATTTTGTATAATATTCTTCTTTATCAGAAGGAGTTATAAATTACCATTACCCCTATACACCTGGTGAAGCAATTGAAGTTGCACTTATAGATTCATATTTAACACAGAATGTAAAATAATGCATGGATATTGTTTGTAGTTCAGGTAGAGGCCACGTGAATTTGCTTTTTCAGCATTTCTATCGTGAAATCATCTATGAAGTAATGGCAAAAGTGACCAGAGAACTGAGAAGTAAATGCTAATCTAAAAAATGTCTAAATTGAAGCATTTCATGGTACATGAACAAGAATGAGTATTGTGAATGATATAAACAACTTCTCATTAGGAGAAATGTAAAGAATATCACTGGTGTTTTATATAAAATGTTTAAAATGTTAAAGGTTCTCTGTAAAAAGTAAGAGATTATCTCAAGTGTTTTGGATTTAAAGGTGGACATATTTTGTGTATCAAATACAATTTTATAATAATTCTGTTTGCCCAGATTGCTCAAGGGCGACTTAAAATAAATTTTGCTTACATAGCTCATATCTTGTATACTTACTTATGAAAAATGAGAAAATTTTATTTGGAACCAGATTGAAAGTATTTGATGCTTAGAACTTCCTTAAAGTGAGGCCATCACCCCCAATAGGTTGAGACAACAGGCTGTTCTATTTCCTATTTTACAGATTTATCTCTTTCATAACCTAAACTTTAATATTAATAGTTCTGAAAATAATAGTTGTATATCTTTTTCCAATTAAAGGGTCTATTGTAAAATGAAAATTAAAATGAGATACCAATTTCACATGGCATGCTGAAAAGAATATTTTAAAATGCAGTAACTATTATAAGGAGATAGAATAGATTCAGATATTCCCAGCTGAAGGGCAGGTTAGTATAATTATTATTAGGAGAGGTTTCACAATATTTAGCTAAAAAATAACAAATTTATATGATCTGACTCTTTATGTCTACATCAAGAAAAAATTTTAAGGAAAACATTAGGTGTCCAAAATTATATAAAAGTGAATGTTGGCAGTAGCATTTTTTTATGCTACTTAAACATATTGAGTCAGCCTAAACTTCAAAAAGCTAAGAGCTGAATAAATAGGAAATGGCATGTTTACATACTACAAAAAAAAAGGTACTACTACAAATTACGTTGTAAGAGAATCTTTACTATTGTGGAAGTGTTTTGAAAATAAAAAGTAGCTAAAAGATGGTACAAATGAATAAAGAAAAGAATTGCACTTTAGAGATTTTCATAAAAAACATCTGATAACAGTCATCATCGTCATCAGCATCATCATTATAATAAGAACTCAGCAATCTAGAAAAGAAAGGAAAGCAACTTTTGTAATCTGATAAAGGGTAGTTTTAAAACAACAATCAGAAGAAATTTCATAATTAATGGTGAAATGTTAAAAGCTTTCTTCTGTCATCAGCAAATAAGACAAGAATGAACACTTTCACGCTTTGATTTATCATTTATATAGATTGTAATAAAAGTCAGTACAGTAAGTTAGGAAAAGAAAAAAGAGGATGAAAAATAATAAGGAATAAAATCAAAGAAGATCTATATTAAATGATGTATGTACCACATTAATAAGACGTCATCTCTCCCTAAATTGACCAAATATTTATTGAATAAAGAGCTTTATTCCAGTATCAGTCGAAAGTCCAACCTTACAAGCTAACCAAAAATATATTAGAAATGCTAAAAAGAGTTAAAATAATCCTGCAGGAGGGCAAATTAGGAAGACTTGCCTGAACAGATATCAAAATAATCACAATAGAGTAATTGACACAGCATGATTTTTTTGAAAAAAAAAAAAAAAATGTGGTTAATGGAACAGACTGAAGAGTCCAGAAAGAGATTTAAACATAGATAGACACTTGGTTTATGGCAAAATGGATGGGATATTCTTTTCAAAAAGATAACAGAATAATTGAATAATATGGGAAAAATGCATCTTAACTTCAAACCTTCCATTCACTTGAATAAGTACAACAAAACTTCCAAAAGATGCTATGGAAAACTATCTTCATGATAAGGAAAAATATATTTCCTCAACAAGTAATAAAAAGCATGAGTTATAAAATAAATAACATTTAAATTAAATTACATTAAAAGTATAAACTCTCCATTAAGAGACAAAATGAAGAGAACGGAAGACAAAGGAGGATAGCTGCCCAGGCTCTCAAGTTCAGAGTGAAAGACAACTTAAAGACAGAATAGAAAATACATTAGACAAAAGACTTTAACACTCTACTGAAAAGAGAATGCCTAAATATAAAGAAAAAAATATATGAAGAAACTCTTTTTAGTTGCCAGGCAAAAGCAAATTAAAATAAAAATGTTATGATCTACGCTCTGTTCAGAATTGCTAAAATTAAACAAAATGAAAAGTCCAAGTGTTACGGAAAATATGGTGCTACTGGAATTCTCCACACTAGTGGTGTGAGTCCAAGCACTTTCAAATAACATTTGTCATTATTTCATAAAATTGAAAAAATGCAAGTCCTAATGGTTTACTCTGTTCCTAAGCACAAACTCAACAGAAATGTAAATATATGTGGACCAATATATATGGATAGAATCTCCATAGCTGCTGCAGTTAATTGCTGAAATTTAGAAAACTAAATAGTTTATAAACACTAGAATGGGTAATTATTTTTTTATACAATGGAATATTCCACAGTAATGAAAATGTACAGACTCAGCTGCATGAAATTATGTGACTGAATCTTACAAATCTAATGCTAAGCTAAAGAAGATAGACACAAACTAATACGTATGATTCCATTTATATACCATTCAAAAACAGACAAAATAAATATGTTATATTAAAAATTAAGGTGGTGTTACCTATGGGGAAAGGGAAAATAGAGATTAGGAGAGGTCAAAGAGGAATCTTCTGGAAAGTTTTAAAGCTGTATTTATTGCTTTGGATGCAAATGAACAGATGTTTTCATTTTATAACAGTACATCAGATTTCTGTCTTATAATTTGTGTGGCTTTCTGTAAGTATATATTTTAAGAAAAGTATTTCTTTATGAACAACTCCCAAAGTTTTAGTTGTTTTCCATAACTAGACTACAATTGATGGTTGTAATCAGAAGATATAGTGTGTGTGTGTGTGTGTGTGTGTGTGTGTGTGTGTGTGTGTTAGTTAGATGAGTTCTCAGATAAATTATTGTATATTTAGGATGTTGGTCCAGTGAGGGCATCCAGTCACCCAGGTCTGTTAACTCATTTGGAATGCTGATAGATAATTGTTTCCTTTAATTTTTTTTATTTAAACAACACCAGCAAAAACCAAGGATAGGTTTTTCACCAAGAAACCTTTCAGCAGAGGTAAGAACATACTATTCTTACCCACTTCTGCTTTTGGGAAGAGACATGTAGATCTTGGCCTGATTTGTCTTAAAAAAACAGAAAATTATCAACAGTTTTAAATTTTTATGTAGGTTACAGTTAGTTTACATACAGTGCAATATTAGTTTCAGATATGGACAGTTCATTAATCTCATTTGCATCCCATGAGAAGAAATACCCTTATACCTATCTGTGAAAATATATTTATCTGAAAAAATACATTCATGTTATTCTCAGTATTAAGAACACACTCATAAAATATATTCTTAAAGGCACCTTTGTGTTGGGATTTGGTCTGTTTGCAGACTTGGCCAGTATGCATAGAAGGAGTCTAGCAAATGACCAATAGAAAAAGTAAGACAGCCAACAACTGTGAGTGGGACTAGGAGAAATGGCAGCATTCAGGCAGGTAACTTAAATTTAGATATTACTGAGTCAGTCTTAGGTGTCTAAGAATCAGTTCTTATTGAAATGAGCTTGGCAAGAACCAAATAAATGATCAGAATCTTTACCTTAGATGTGGGTCAGGCTGAGGCTCTTACGTGGAAGTCAGAGAGTCTAGGAAGGAGTGGGAAATGATAGTAGGAGGCAAACTGCAGATGTCTAGGCACCCAGGGTAGAGTTTTTGCGGTAATTACGCAAGTTCCACATCTGAGAGTGTGTCTCTGACTGCTGCCTTCTTCAGACCAGACTGACTCCAGGATTGGGAGTATCTAAAAAAACAAGGGAAAACCCTCAGGTCCTGAACACACTTTGGGCACTTAATCAAGTATTCATCTAGACTCTGTGTTTTAGATTTTGAACATAATGATTTTTAGAAAAAGGTTTTATTTCATTTCATATAATTTTTCTTAAATTCTTGAAGGTAAAATAACTTGAGACCAAGAACCATTTTTTTTTTTTTTTTTACTAATTTCAATGTTTTGGGTTACGATATAGTACCCAGAAAACAAAAAAAGAAGAATTTCTGTTTTCTAATATGCCAAAATTTTTATATTGAAATGTGAGTAAAATCATAAAATAGTAAAAAAAAATCAAAGGAAAAGAATTATTAAAAATCAAAACTTGCAGTAATTCCAGTCCAGAAATTAAAATTTTAAAATACATTGCTTTTGTTTCTCCTTTTTAAAAATATTTTTAAATGTTTATTTTTGAGAGAAAAAGTATGAGCCAGGGAGGAGCAAACAGACAGGGAGACACAGAATCTGAAGCAGGCTCCAGGCTCCAAGCTGTCAGCACAGAGCCTGATGAGGGTCTTGAACTCACAAACCCTAAGATCATGACCTGAGGTGAAGTTGGAGGCTTAAGGAACTGAGCCACCCAGGAGCCCTACTTTTGTTTCTCCTAACTGATTATTGGTGATGAAGGTGCGTTATCTGATAAGAAAATGCCATTGTGCCTTCATTTAGATTCCTCAGCATTAGAGACTCATCACTGATAAGTTTGATTCTTCCCCATTACATGTGAAAATAGTTAAAACTAGGGGCGCCTGGGTGGCTTAGTCGGTTAAGCGTCCGACTTTCGCTTAGGTCATGATCTTGCTGTTCTTGGGTTCGAGCGCCGCGTCGGGCTCTGTGCTGACTGCCAGCTCAGAGCCTAGAGCCTGTTTCAGAGTCTGTGACTCCCTCTCTCTCTGACCCTCCCCTGCTCACAATGTCTCTCTCTCTCTCTCCTAGAAATAAGTAAAACATTAAAAAAAATTTAAAAAAAGAAAATAGTTAAAACTATACCTGCAAATTTCAAGATTCTATCACTTTTAAGATATATTTTTCCAACATAGTAAAATGTATTTGGATACATTGGGTTGCTTTGTTTTGTTCCTCAGTAAACAAGTCACATTTATTCTCAGGAAAGATTTATCATTTCTGAAAGTCACCTAGGTACTTAAATCATAAGCTCAAAGCAGTTTAAAAAATGTAACTAAAGATAGATTGTGACCTTTTAGAAGGTGAAAAGACTTATTTTTGAGCCATATGGTCAGCCTCAGGCTTAAGACATTAAAATTGAGGCTGGAGGGAGTTCAAGCAATGACACTGATTAGTGCATATGTCCCTACATTAGATGCACCAAAAGACAGCAAGAAAATCTTTTATGACAACTTGTCTGTTACCATTAATACAATCCATGCAAAAGGAAAGAGATCATTCTTGGATATGTTAATGCCTGAGTTTGTTAGAGCCACAACAAATTGCATGAATTTATTTGAAATTACAATTTTAGGCCATATTAATAGGGCTGAAAAACTGAACAGATCACAGTTTGGAGGACATTTATGATTGGTTTGTTTATCATAAAAGTACCTGAATTAGTGCATTTGATATTCATTCCTGAGGTATTTTCCATGGGACGAAAAATAAACTCACCTTCTGAATCCTTGCCCTAAGTCATGATAGTCATAGTAAATTACTCATGATAAATATCTAGACACTGAAGGCTAAATCAATTACTTAATTTTTAGAAAGTTACTTACTCCCAGATATAAGACAATATAATATTAATTTTCTTCTCTGATTCTCATAGCAATAAAGTAGAGAATTCTTCCTTCTAAATAATATTTGTTTTTTTTAAGCTAAAGGATATTTATAAAGATGGGGAATGGCAAATTGATGTGACAGCCTGTAAAATTCCATGTTTATATTTCTTTTTCCAAGATTCAAAGTAGAACCATGATGCAAATTCTTTAACACTATTATTTCATCTTATTATTCCAGACTTGAGAGTCTAGAGGATTTGCAAATAATGGCAGGAAGAAGAATCAAATACATCTCATATTTTCAGATTTTAGTATGAAACAAATAAGCATATTAGTCTCCTTATTAAAAAGATCACATCAAATTGATAGAATATTCCTCATGATACCAAACAATGTTTTTTTCAACTGTTATCTTTATCATCATCTATCTTCAAAACCAATATCAAATAATTCATTGAAAGGAGCTTAGATATCTACTTTTTCAAGGTGATTGTTTAACATTAGGATGGGCTAGTTTTCTCTGGGACTGGAGTGAGCCTATTTTATTGGCAATGCAGTTGAATGCTCATACAGGATCATATCCAAAAGGATATCCTGTCAGCATTGTTAATATAATATGATATTGTATTGATGATGAGTGCTAATTTATGAAAATGGGATGTTAACAAAATATATACAGACAGGGCATTTTCCTCAAGGGAAGAAATAAATTGTAGAAGATATATGCTAATTTTGCATAAGGGTTGAATAATAATCATCAGGAAGGAAATCTTGTTATTTCAAGAAAAGGAAGTGTTATAATTTTAGTAGATGAGAAGTACAGTATATCAGATCAGTGGTCTCAGGAGACACTGTGGAAAAATAAATGAGTTAATGAGCACTGCTCAAGATTTACCTTCTTACAACCACAGTAGTGAGATAAGCCAAGGGCATAGTTTGGCTTGATTGATGAACAGAGCTAGCTATGAGCCAACTGAGAAAGAAAAACTCATATACTTCTATTGGTTTGATCAATTTGGAGGTTGCTTATGAAATTTTAATGCAAGAAGCTATATGTAAACAGCAATTAGATGTAGATCCGAAGGTTACTTAGCTAGTCCCATCTCAGGAAAGGATCTAGGGAACTTTTGGAAAAGTTATGTTCTCCACTAACTTAGGCATTGCCATTGTAATACAGTAAATATGTATGAATTCATATTGTCTCACTTGCCCTATCTCAGACCTTCATGACATACAAGGACATCTTAGGGGAAGCAAATTGAATACTTTCGTGTATACCAATGCTAATCTGCACTCACTTTTTCCTAAAATCCAAGTCCATTGTTGGTCTTGCCTGGTTGTGTAACTGTGTAACCCATCAATACTTCATGGAGCTTTTCTCGAGCTCACAATTAACTAGGCTTAAAGTGAGTCATGTTAAATTAATCAACATTTTCTATAATATAACTGCTCATATTAGCTGTATTTGTACCAAGCGAATCTGCCTTCCAAACCAGGGAAAGACACTTGCCCCAAATGGTGTATTAGATTGTCTCTACTGTGAATTTAAAGTGGGGATCTTCAGGTCCCAGGTTAAATCGTTCTTTTGGATGGAGAAGGTATGAAACTGAAGACTTGTGGCATGGCCTTCAAGCAATAAGTAGATGGAAATCAAAATACCAATTGTTATACAGAAAAATCTAGATTGGAGAACATACCTTAGCTTTGATACTACTGTGGTATTTCCAGTTCAGCACACTGCTGCACCACTTCACAGTACAGCACTGAAAACCAGACTTTCCCCAAGAGGACATAGCTGTTTTTCTTTGAATAGGCAGATGCCCCTTTCCTCCAACCAAAAATTTGAAATTCACCAATAAGATAAGCCACTCTTCTCATGGAACAAAGAGGCAATCTGAGAAAGGACAAGAATATTACTCTAATCAGGAGTCCTTCACATGGAAGGAGACATCAGAAATGGCTAGTTAGCAGAGAGGAAAGGATGAAGAGAATATTCATTAAACACCAGTGAACACCTAGATTCTTTGCCTAAAACTGAATTATATCCATTTCTACTTGCCCTATCTAATCAACCACATGTCATCAGTTTTAAATTTTTTTTAATGTTTATATATGAGAGAGAGACAGAGAGAGTGTGAGCAGGGGAAGGGCAGAGAAAGAGGGAGACACAGAATCTAGAGCAGGTTCCAGGCTCTGAGCTGTCAGCACAGAGCCCGACACAGACCTCGAACCCATGAACCATGAGATCATGACCTGAGCTGAAGTCAGATGCCTAACTGACTGAGCCACCCACGTGCCCCACATGTCATCATTTTAAGCGTTTATTTCCTTGCCATTTAATTCATAACTGTGGATCTATGTTTAATATTCTTTTATCTTGTCCTTTCTAAACTAGTCAATAACCGTATTATTGATTCACCAAAATAAATATTCCTAAATTCTTTTCTTTCCTTATTGCTAGTATTCTCCATCACTTATAATCAAACCAGCATTTTTTAGAGCATTTGAGAACAATGGCCCTCTGAAAGTTTCTTCTACCAAAAAAAAAAAAAAATAGAGGACTTTCTGTATGTTTACATACATTGCAAAAATGCCATGTGCTTTACCCCATTGTACAGATTTAAATACTCATTAGCAGAGATGTCTTCCAATAAAGAAACCTTATTGACTTGTATAATCCAAAATACCCAATCTTATTTCAATACAGCAACTAAAACAATTATAATAGCTCTTAAAACCTCTAAGAATTAGTGTTCTGTGAAGCACACTTTGAGAAATGCTTTCCCCAAATATTTTAGTAACTTTCTAACTAGTCCCTAGCCTTACAGGTAGTCATGCCAAATTAATTAACACACTTCATGATATAACTTCCCTGTTTAAAAACATTCTAGGTATCCTCCCTGCTTCCTGGGCAAAAATGAGTCCAAACCACTCAAGGTAATTTTTAAACTCAAATACAATTTTTACTCAAGCTATATTTCCACATGAAAATGCCACTATTTCCTAAAACAAAATTCGTGCTAGAGTCAAAAACATTCTCTTATGACTTCTTCAAAGGACAAGTAACCCAAGGAGCTTCACGTCGTCCAATCTTACCTCATAGCTAAAATTGTGTAGTAAGCCTTTCCTGACTCACACTTCCCTATTTGTACTCAGAAGCTTATTACATCCTGTGCACTTGGATGTATCCTATCTTTTTATAGGTGGCTTACATACATTTGGTACATTTTATATATATTTGGCATGTGTTGTTTTACTCAATGGGCCCAGAGAAAATATAATGGAATAAAATGGAATGATTAAGAACTGTGGATCCACATCCTAGCCAAGATCACCTCATAGATATGTGATTCCAAGCAAATTGTTCTTTTATGCTTCTTTTCCTTATATCAAAAATCCAAATAAATATTAGTTGGCAGGTTTTCAATAAGTATTAAATGAGAGTGTTTATGTACATATGATAACAGAGTTTCTGAATATGTAGCTGTTGTGATTAATATTAGATTGCAGATTTCTTCATATCAATATCAAGCATTTGTTTCTTTGTAGTGTCCCATTTTGTACACAAGGGGATTTGCTTATGGGAAGTATTAATGAATTATTTTCTGGAGTTAATATCAGAACTTTGTGTTGCCTGGGTGGCTTAGTTGGTTAAGCATCTGACTTTGGCTCAGATCATGATCTCACTGCTCATGGATTCAAGCCCCGCATTGGGCTCTGTGATGATAGCTCAGAACCTGAAGTTGGCTTCAGAGTCTGTGTCTCCTTCTCTCTGTGCACCTCCCCTGATCATGCTCGCTCTCTCTCTCAAAAATAAATAAGCACTAAAATTTTTTTGAAAAATATCAGAACTTTAAGAATTCATAGGGGCCATATAATCTGGTACCCTTGTTTTATTTTATTATTTTATTTGTTTAAGTTTATTTATTTATTTTGAGAGAGAGAGCTAGAGAGCACAAGTGAGGGAGGGGCAGAGAGAAAGGAAGAATCCTCCAACAGGCTCCACACCATAAGCATGGAGCCCAATGTGAGCACAAACCCCCATGAACTGTAAAGTCAGACATTTAAATGACTGAGCCACCCAAGCGCCCCAAGTACCCTTATTTTATAAATTCTTTTGGAAGCTGATATACTGAATATGCAGTTTACTTGTTCAGTGTAACACAGTTAATTGATAATACATACAGGAATAGTCCTTTGAGCCAAGACCTATCAAATCCAGATTTTAATTAATGATTTACCTAAGAAAAATCTGGCAAGCTACAGATGACTCAATATTTTAGTTTACTGCCCAAGTAAGCACTTTCCTACATTACAGGGGTAAAATGCAAAGATGCATTTTTCTTGGGTTCAGATCCTCTGAATAACTTTTTGTGGTCTCTGACAATCTTGCATTGTCCACGTGACATACTTTGAACAATAAGATGTTAAGTACCAACAAAAGTTTGAAAAGGAAAACATTTTCGAGTAGAGTTTTCCTTTTCTCAAAGCTCTTGGAACCCTCTGGATACCATGTGAAAATGTTTACACAAGCCTGCTGAGATCACCTAAAGGAGAAACGAGTTGCTGCAGTGTAGCCCTCTCCCACCTCCGTCTTCTCACACCAACCTGTCAAGCTGATCACAGGGCATAAGTGAGTCAGGACAGGTTTAGCAGAAGATTCACCATTTGAACCCAGCCCAAATTTCTGACCCACAGAATCAGGAAGTAATTGAAAGTTTGTTTTAAGTCACTAAATTTGGAGGTGGAGTGTTGCACAGCAACAGTAATCCAAGAGAGTGGATTGGTTATTAACTAAATGTTTTATGAAAAATAGGCAGATACTAAGCCTTGTCAGCTCAAGTCCCCTCATACACAGGAAGAGAGCTTACTTTCCTTTAAACAAAACTATTATTTAGTTAAATGGAAATATCATAGACCCAGATAGCATAAATTTGAGTGCTTTTGTCCTCAACACTTCTCAGTTATTTGTTACATCAAAAGATGTATTCTCTTAACACCTGGGTTTCTTTGTTGCTAATCTCTGCTTGTGACTAGTTTTTCAGCTCACCCACAGACTCTGGCACATTGTGTGCTTCAATGGAAGTATTCTATGACATAAAATGCACTTTGACAATGGTCATAAAAATATAACTGTGACATCTGAAAGCCAGCTAGCACATTCAGTGAGGTTGATAATATAACATTCTACCTAGATCTCTGAGAAAAATAATCATCAATTTCTTCCATCCCTTAAATAATATAAAAACCCTTCTTATACCCATATTGTTAGTAAGTGACCAAAAAGCTACATCATAGCTTTGCATAACACATTGCATAGATTTTCATAGTGCTCTTGGTAGTAAGAGAGGAATACGATATGGAGCAGATAGGGGGTTATTTGTTTTTACCATTTAACTCAGATCTCCATGAAAGCCCAAGAAACAATTCTTTTTTTTTTTTAATTCATTTAATGTTTGTTTATTTTTGAGGGAGAGGAAAACAGAGTAATTGTGGGAGAGGGGCAGAGACAGAGGGAGACAGAATCTGAAGCAGGCTCCAGGATCTGAGCTGTCAGCACAGAGCCTGATGCAGAGCTGGAGATCACAAACCATGAGATCATGACCTGAGCTGAAGTCAGACACTTAACTGACTGAGCCACCCAGGTGCCCCCAGGAAACACTGTTTTAAAGTCAGCATGGACTGTATTGATGAATGTTTACCAAGGACTCTTAAGGTACATCTGAATATGTAAATTATTCTTGAAATACATATATCACAAATGGTATATAATCTATATTTTGCATATATTCAAAATACCTATATGTAACAGGAAAAGAAATACTTCTATTTTCTCATGAAGTTTTGACATTCTTATTCTTTCCTCATATTTATTGAACTATATATACATATGTAGGATGATATTTTTCATTGTATCCAATGCAAGCATACAATTTAACTTTGATGGTGGTCATAGTTTGTAAAAGCACTCTAAGAATTTCTGTCAACCTTGTTGCGGTGGATAGCATCAGTTAGTAGAGGATTGGTGAACCAAAGCTGCAAATAAAAATAGATAGGAGTGCTTTTCAGCTTTTATATAAGCAATTAAAAACAAACTATATACAGAGAACAGAAATAAACTGTACAATGGACTCTAATTATACAAGTAGTTATGAAGTAGAAGGGTATAGTCACCAAAACAAGTAAGTAATGTTAGAGAGGCAGAAACGGAACAAGCAATCATCAGGAGAACACTCAGACAAGATAAATAGGTGAATCTGTATGAGACACTAGCACCAAGATGATGTTGATTCAGAGGTGAGTTTCTGTCTATTCTTGAATTTGTATTTTAAATGATGTACTTTATCAGGAGTAGAAGCCCATCTTCAAATTGCAGCCATTATAGAAAGATTACAGGATATGATCCTGAAAATTTGGACTACATTGGCTTTGTGGGAAGAAGTATAAAATGGGAATACAGAAATAAAATGGCCAAGAGTAATTTCTTGGCCAGTAAATAACATTTTTTCAGAGAGCCTATGACGGACAGGGACATCACCTCATTGACTAGTGGAGCACTATTGCAGACAATCTATAATGGGACAGGAACTAGTTAAGGTATAATATTAAAATAGTAACTCTTTTTTAGGTTTAACGGTTTATGTAGTTATTTTCCTATATGTAATTATTCATAGTATGTTGGTCAGTTACTTTTTCTAGTTTGATGGACCTGTTCAGTATTTGACTACTAAATTCCCTAATTGCCATTTTGTTGTTCATAAATTGCATATGAAAATCCATCAGCCTCGTATCAGTTTTTACCACCATTTATCAAATCCAAGAGCCTAATAACTAATAGATCCATTTTGCTTTCACAACTTGGACCTGTCTCCCTCACTGTGCCAAAGTCATGAGCTCATATTCTAAAGTTTACCATTTGAGTAGGGATTGTTTTTGGGTTTTTTTTTTTTTTTTTTTTTGCTTGTTTGTTTTTTTTTTTTTTTTTTTTAGCAGGATCCCTCTCTTTGGATCATAGAAGATTCTTAAAGTTGGAAATTAGACTATATATTTGTATATTTAAAAGGCTGATTTAAATAAATAGCTGNTTTTTGGGTTTTTTTTTTTTTTTTTTTTTGCTTGTTTGTTTTTTGTCTCACTAACCAAAGCAGGATCCCTCTCTTTGGATCATAGAAGATTCTTAAAGTTGGAAATTAGACTATATATTTGTATATTTAAAAGGCTGATTTAAATAAATAGCTGATCCTCTAGTGGAATTCGAGCTATAGGAAACAGAAACAATGCCATTTAATTTCTGTACTTCCACAGTCTATGCTAATTTCTGCAATACACTGAATGCTCTAAAATATTGTAGAATAGGGGCACTTGGGTGGTTCAGTCAGTTAAGTGGCCTACTTCAGCTCAGGTCATGATCTCGCTGTTCGTGGGTTCCAGCCCCACATCAGGGTCTGTGCTGGAAGCTCAGAGCCTGGAGCCTGTTTCAGATTCTGTGTCTCCCTCTTTCTGCCCCTCCCCCACTCATGCTTTGTCTCAAAAATAAACTAAAATTTTTTTTTAATTTATAGAATAAGTAAGTCAGGTATAATTGAACCACGAGGCTAGCTCCAAGTACCCCTCTTTTGATAACACTATCACCTCCAAAATAATAGAGGTTAAAGCCAAAAATAGACAAGGAAAAAATTAAATTGACTTTCAGGTCATGATCTCACATTTCATGGGTTTGAGCCCTGCATCGGGCTCTGTGCTGACAGATCAGAGCCTGGAGCCTGCTTCTGATTCTGTGTCTCCCTTTCTCTCTGATCCTCCCCCACTCACACTCTGTGTCTCTATCTCTCAAAATAAATAAACATTAAAAATATATAGAAAAATTTAAATTGAATTTATTCAATATTTCTTTTGACTCTAAGAGTTAAATATATTTGGTTAGGTTATCAGGATAGAACAATGGCAGACACAAAGCCAAACAAAACCGTATCACATGGTAGAGAATAGTCAAGTTGATTGATTATCCAGAACATTCAATTTAAGAAAAAAGTAAGTAATGTTCACCTAGAATAAAAAAAAAAATAACTTTTGGGGTACTGTGTATATCTACCAGAGTTATTTTAATTAATTTATTTTTTAAGATTTATTTTTAAGTAATCTCTACACCCACAACCCAACCCAAGAGTCACATGCTCCCCTAACTAAGCCAGCCAGGCACCCCAAGTTCTTTTAATTTAAATTCCTCTAAATTCAGTAGCTTGAAACTTGAATGTCCTCATTTTCCCATGACAACTAATACAAGTTCTAACTTTAGGTCAAGGTTGGTTGGCAGAAATGCTTGGCAACAGTTGATGTACCTATAAAATGGAATTAAGTTTCAGTTTTTTCATCTTGTTAATGATATATGTATGCAATGCCAAGTATTTAGCGATATTAGTTAATCAGGGAATCCATTGTGAATGATTAAAGGCACATTAAATATGTAATTTGTAATGCAGGCTCAGGGCTACTATTGCATTTTTGCACTAATGAGTTAATGTGTTTAAAGAAATGATGATGTTAGGCTAAAGTTGTTTTAACTTTCAAAGAAAAGGGTTTTTAATTAAAATAATCATAGACTCTCCTTGAAAAACTCATTGTCTTTGTAAGAAGAATTAAGGAATTGCATTTAGTCCTGCAATTAAGTTTTCAAAGCACTAATGAAAAATGGGACAAAAATGACCAGTATGGTCATGGAAAAAGGCCTGATTTAATTATAGCTGATCTGGAATCTTTTCAAATTGGAGAACAAGAGGGGCAGCAGGAAATAAACATCCTTACAAGTCGTGGACAAGCTGAAATAATGACATTCAGCAGAGTGATAATTTGTGTTACACAAATTAGCTAATGCCTATACAAGGAAGATTATTTTAGCTTCTTCCTTTCAATTCGAATAGGTAGATTTTGTCACCTTTTAAGTTGAAGTGCATCTGACACATAAAGCTACTTTAGGGGAAAACCTATTCCTTTTAAAATTTCCAATAACATCAGTAACCCAGACATAGGTAGCTTTCAAGATCTGACTTGCAGGTAAGATAGTTTGATATATGAAATCTTGTGAGTTAATACTTTGGGATTATTTTTTTTATCAGTTCTTTGCTATAGGAAAACTACCTGAAGATAAAGAAATAAACATTATCTATCTCATCTGAACTAGTGATTTTCAATACCTAACAAAATGATGTTTTTCTGCTTCTTTATAAATGATAGGTCAAGGGCTTTGTACAGAAGGTAGATTGTATTTTCAGAATGAGCCCTCATTGATTAGTGATACTATTTCTGACAAAAAGTAAAGGACACATCAAAAGAAAAGATTTTATCTTTTTTATTGTCTTTATTACCATCATCATGACAATCATCCAAAGTATTTTTCACTATAATTGTCCAAGGCATTTATACTCAGTGCCTACCAGTGTACAGTGCTTTTCTAAGCATTGTCATAAATAAGATGATAAAGGTGTTGTTTCACTTTTATCCAGTATAAGAGCTGTCATTCTTATTTGGCTTCAAAATACAGTAAATGTGGATGGTAATCTTGAGAAGAAACTAGAGAATAAAATATTATATCTTAATTTTCCCTTCAACTTTGACAATTTACCCCTTTGTATAGATATGAATGAAATTAGCACTTCTTTAAATTTGAATAATAGCATTTGGAGAAAACAAGATACTCCATAACACTTGTATCACTTTTTAGAAGTATGATTCACAATAGATATTTATTCCCACCTGATCTAATTTCAACCTGAAAAGGTGGCAAGTGCATTTTCTACCTAATTTTTAAATAATTTAACTGAAAATTCAAATATGATAAAATACAGAATTTATACATCTGGAAAAGCAACTCTATTTGGTTTCGATATTGTAATTGAAGAGGTATTTCTCACACACCTAACTGATAGGAGCCAGCTGGCAAAGGTGCAGGCATGGGGTGTGTGGGGGGGGTGTTGTTTGTTTCCCATAAAGGCACTGTTGCCACGGGGCAGCGTATGTCATTGTTTCTTATGTTTATTAACTGGAGCTCAGAGTGAACTTAGAAGATCACGAATTCCTGGGGATGTAAAAAGCCATTTTCTATCTTATTGAGCTCCTTTTCTAAGAAATCTTCATACATTGGGCTATTATTTTCATTTTTCTTATTTGTAATGAAAACTTGCTTCATCATAGGAAATGTGGATCTTTGAAACTATGGAAATGTTAAATGTTCTCTAGGACCCACTCAGTTAATAAGCAAACAAAATGACTTAATATTTTCACCTGAAAAAGTCCAAGTTTGAGAACTAGCAACAAAGTGTTAAATATGACCGTATTATGTGAAACAAAGAGGAGAGATAGTGAGCTGAATGGCTTCTCAGAGGCATGAAAGGCAGATATGGTGAAGCACTGAGCAATGATCTGAGCTATGATCACTGAGAAAACAATGAGATATGGATTAGTTAAGCCAAATAAATAGAGGCTTGTGGTAGATAAAAATGAAAATAATGATCTACAAATTATTTTTCTATTGAGTATCCACAATAAGCAAGTAATATATGAATATTAGCAATTATTGCAATAAAAAAACATTGAAATATTCATAATTAGCATTGTTAGTTGGCAGTCTAAGAGGGAAGGATAGAGGTACTAGAAAATATGGAATTGCAAAAAAAAAAAAAAAGACAAAATTATCAGCAAATGTATGATCCTCAGATGCAACACCGTGATGAGTTATTGAGAGGAATACAAATTTTAAATCAGGAATAGTCTTATAGAGAAAGAAATCAAGAGTAAATGTTTTCCTTATAATTTAGGTACTTTAGACAATACAAAAAATAAAGTCCTTGGCCTGGGAATCACAGTTTATTTTTCTCCTTGCCAAATTGATTTTTAAATTTCTATTCTGGGTCTTAAGAAGCATCATTATCATAAAATACCAATAATTTTGGCAATGCCAACATATCTATAAATTAATGTATCTCACTTGAGAATTTTAGTTTGATAATGGATAAGTTACATTAATATAGTTTCTTAAAAATGTAAGGACATTTTAGATTGATTCATAGAGAAACACCTTCTACTGAACACATAAAGCAAGATTTTTGCTTCATATATACAGTTTCATTATATATTTATTTGATTGTGAACTGTTAATTCATGTATTTTTATTTTATTCCTTTATTGTTTTTTAATTCATGTATTTTAAAATTTTTCACCCAAAAGAAATCTTCACCTAGAGACATCCCTTCACCCTCTCATCCTGCTCCACTTTTTCTTTTTCCAGTCACACTTCCTACTTCCTAATATTTAGTACAATTTAACTTATTTTATTTTTTATTAGCCACTGTTGTTGTTGTTGTTGTTTTTCCTATTAGAATGTAAGTTACTTGAAGGCAGTGATAATGTGTGTGTGTTTGGTAATTAACATGTCTGGAGTACCTAGGGACCCTTCTGGCTCAAAGTAGAAACTGTTTGACAAATATTTATTAAAATTACACTTAAACAGTGATCAAAGTAAAACTAATAATATTTTCTATTTTCATGATATGAAAAGTGTCAGTGTGATATCAAGAATCAGGATACATTTACCACCTACTCTGCACAACTTAAATTATGTGTCAGAAGAGCTTTAGCTCTTTTATTGGTTTTATTGTTACTGTTGCTACCATTTCAGTGATGATTGCAATTCAAATCTCATCTAAGTTTGCAATAAAATTCGACCTTCTGGCCACATTTCTAACTCTGTATTACTATTTGGATAGCATAGAAATTGGTTGTAGTATAATTGAAAACATTCAATATTATTGGTTTTTAGAATTAGAAATGATAATTGAAATCATACAGTCTCTACTCACTCTTATTTACCTATGGAAGAACTGTGTGCACATAACAAGTTAGGGACAGATAAAAAGGAATAAAACAACTGTATTTCCTGTCTTGTAAAAAATGTATTTAGTTTTGTTTCGTTACGGGTACAGGGGTCTGTAATCTGTGTGACCTGTGTGTAGCTTATATCATACAGAGGAATTATGTTAACTGATTGCACAGTCATTCTGAACTTTAAAACTGAAATTTGTAATTTCTTATAGGTTCTTTCAGCACTTGAAAATTATAAACCATTTCTATAAATTGTAAATTCAGCTTATACATAACTCCATAACAGACATTAATAGAGCAGATCATTTTTACATAGAGGTCTCTCTAAAACTCAAAGTATCATTTTGTAAAGAATTAGAAGACTACTTTGGTATTATTTCTTCCATCATTGCAAATCTATAAAACACTAAAAATGGAACAGGTAGCAACAAAGATAACTTAAAATAATTCTTGTTTTCAGTCAGTCAATTTTATCCAATTAAAAATAGTCATGAAAAGAGTCTAGTAAGTATAGAAAAAATGGAATAAAATTTACTTTGCCCAATAAAGAAGTCTATAGTGTATTTAACTTACTTGCCAATAATACATAAATAGCAATCAACTTGTCCTGGGCTTTTCCACCTTTTTGACGGAGAAGTGGTCTAGGATTATTACTAAGAGACATTCATACTTCTGACGGATTGATAGGATAATAATGAGAGTAGAATGTGAGTCATTATTTAATGCCCCAGAATTGTTTATTATTTACGAGAGAGGGAGAGGCGGAGAAACAGAGAGAGAGAGAGCGAGAATATGTCATTGAGGGGTGGGAGTGTAGAACTGTGGTTGTTCCTGAATAATTTCTGGTTAAACTTTCATCAGAAGAACTGTGCCTTCTCTGAAAAATAAATAGAGACCAAGGAAGCAAATAAAGGAAGAATCCTAGTTCAGGAAATTAAAAGGTGGTCAGAGAAAGGTGGAAACAGAAGCAGATATAGAAGCAGAATTAAGAAGTGCTTGTAGCAAAAAGTAGAAAGGGTATCACTCAGACATACCATGATAACATTAAATACTTCATTGCTACATCAAATCTCTATGTGACTGATTCTTGTACAGGCTAGTTTAGAGTTGGCGTTACTGAGAATTATGCAGGAAATAAGCACTACACGTGTAGTATACAGAAACGTTGACTGATTTTGATGAAATCTAGTAAAAACACAAATCAAAAATGAGAATTCTAGTACCTACCTTATTTCTCTCAATATGAAGATGGTTAATAGGCCATTCATAATTTGGCATTATTGAAAATTTTTTGTATCTTTGAAATGTTTTCAAAACTTTGGCAGTAAACTACTTTTAATATTTTAAAAATTTCTTCTGAGTAACATAACTTCTAGCTGAATTACTAGATATTACTTTTTCTGTAAATTATCTGTTAGAAAGGGCACAAATTAAATTTTGAGGCCTTGTAAGATTGTTAGGATTATTTCCTTCTCCACAGACTCCCTGTAGTTAATATTATGGTCTGATAAAATTCGAAGGTGATGTTGAACACTTTGCTAGAGAGGAAATGGAAATGTATGGCTCAATTCAAACAAACCTAAATAAGGTAATTGCTCATTCAAGTATTAGAATACTAGCTGCCATTCCATATCCTTTCTCTCTTTTTGCCTCAGAAAAAAAACCAAAATTTATTTGGAGAAGTAAATCACTAAACTTAAAGACTACATTTTCCAGGTTTTCTTGCAATTAGTGATTTACACATTACCAAGTTCTGGGCAAAGAGATACAGGTGTTGTACAGGACTTCACAAACTGGTTAATGGAATCCTGAAGTTCTTGCAACAGTTTAGGACTTGGGGTTTTTATCCTGTGGGTATCTGATGACTTCCTAACCCTAAGATCTGATGACTTCCCTAAGTAGTATATCATCCAGAGAATGCTTACACTCAGGTTGTCTTAAGTAAGAGGATACAATTTTATCCTCTTAACTATTTTTTTCTGATTATATACTCAAAATGTAGTTAACTAAGAGTATAAGATAGTTCATGGAAAATTTTAAGAACCTTGAAATATAATTTGTGTAACCTTTTATTCAAAGACTTCTCAACTGTATATAATGTTTAAATGATATAAATCACTTTATTATATAACATGTGAAAATGAATAAAGACCTAAGACTTTCATTTATATCTGATACAAAATTCACTGGGAAATATCAATCATCAAAACATATTAAAAAACTTTTTATACAAAGATATGTTACCTCTTTTAAATATGTAAAGACAGCAGGGGAGGGGGCATTTCTTAGTTTAACTTCTTTATATGTGAGATTAGGATTGGATTTTAAATGGATACACATAAAGCTTCTATGGAAAATTCAACTTCCCAAATACTAAAAAAAAATCTAATTCATTGAGGCATATGTGATTAAGTGGATAGTTTCTCTCATAGTTTGGTCCGGATTCAGGTTCCAGTAATTCATCTGCAATGTAGAAAAAGCAGGTTTGAGGAAGAAAAAATGATAAGTTTAGTTTTATACATTCTGAATTTGAGGTGACTACAGGACACTGAAGGTGATGAGGAGGCAATTGATTAAACAAGTCTAAAAGCCTTGACAAAGGAGTCTTGAGGACAAAGACTGCCACAGAGGTTTGAGAGTCATTAGCATATAGATGAGAATGTGGCTATCCAAGCGGGCTGTAAAGTTGAAGGAGCAGTGGGCCAAGAATTGCATCATGGAGATTGGCAGGTGAGGAGATACACATAAAGAAAAGTCAGCATGGGCAGGAGAAAACAAGGAGAGTTGAGTCACCTCGCGCAAGAGTACAGAACTTTTCCAGAAGGTAGTAGCCGGCACTGTTAAACATACCAGGGAAGTCTAGTAAGACAAGGTCCAACAAAAATCTACTAGACCTGAGACAATTGAAGCTACGGGGAAAACTTGTTGTGTTTGAGAGAAGATGAAGATCGTAGAGAGTCAAAGGCTAAGCTCATGATGAGAAATGGACATATGTAGTTGATCCTATCACTTATGAGTAGTGTCAATGTTTCTTCTTTCTTTCTTTTTTTTTTTAATTTTTATTTATTTCTAAGAGAGAGAGAGACAGCGTGAGTAGGGGAGGGTCAGAGAGAGAGGGAGACACAGACTCCGAAATAGGCTCCAGGCTCTGAGCTGGCAGTCAGCACAGAGCCCGACGCGGGGCTCGAACCCACGAACCGCGAGATCATGACCTAAGCGAAAGTCGGACGCTCAACCGACTAAGCCACCCAGGCGCCCCATTTCTTCTTTATTTCTAATTCTTATAATTCATATTTTCTGTTCCACTCACCACTGCCATCAGGGTAATACTATAATAATGGGTATATCCACAAATTCTGCCTTGTTTTTTACTTTGAAAGAAATACTTCTATATTTTCATCATTTAGCTGGAACTTTTCTTTGAGCTTTTGATAGGAATCTTTGTTGATTTCTGATACCTTGTTCAGATCCCATTTAGGAATGAGTGGCTTATTTTCCCAGTACTGCTGGTGGACTGCTCTCAGCTGTCAAGCTCCTATCTGGATTGCCTTGGCTTAAAGAAATCTATCTGGTCTAAAGTATTTCCTCTGGAACATCTTGCACCAAAAGATTAATCATAGGGAATGGATGCCAGCCTTGTTCACATATGTCAGAAAGACTTTGATGAATGACCCCAGCTTCGGAACTCCCCATAGCTGAAGCTTCCTTTAAGATTGCACAGTTCAACTTTTCCCTCTGCCTTTTTCTGCTTTCTTCCTCTCCCTTCTATGAGAACCACTTCCAGGACCCCTCCCCAATAAGCCAACTATATGATAATCTTTGCCCCAGAGTTGGCTTCCTAAAGAAACCCAAGATACAACAGTAATGTTTGTCAGATTATTAATTTTCTGTTATTTCTAGTTTTCTGAATACATGGATTATTATTTCATTTTACATTTTAGAAACTCCTTGATGATTCTTGGACTACACTGGTAGCATAAATTCAGACTTAGCTTTCTGTCCTGGGGAGGTTCCAGAGTTGTGTGTTTTCACAAGAAATAACTAGGAATTGATGAAAGGAATTCAGTATTTGCTGCCTGCCGCTCATGGGATTGAGGCATGCACATTTCGGACATGGGAATTTTCTCTCTGCCTTTTCATGTGCAACTATATATTTAATTGATTTTAGTTATATTTGATCCTGTATTTTCACACTAGGGCAGAAATTTGAGAATTATTTCAGTCTGCCACGTTTCTCAAACCATAAACCGTAAGTACCAAATATATCCTCTTGGTCTTTTATGTGAAAATGCACACACCCACACATACTCACTGGATTATCTATATCAAAACATTTTTTCTGTAAGATGGTAAATTTTGAATAGTTATAGAAAATTTTGAATAGCTACTCCTTGGCTTAGGTCAGATTCCCAAGAAACAGATCTTGAGACAGGATATGTGTGCAAGTGATTTCTTAAAGAAACGCTTCCAAAAGAAATTGGTAAAGAAGTGGAGAAAGCAAAAAAAAAAAAAAAAAAAAAAAAAAAAAAAAAAAAAAAAAAAAAAAAAAAAAAAAAAAAAAAAAANAAAGAAAGAAAGAAAGAAAGAAAGAAAGAAAGAAAGAAAGAAAAAGAAAGAAAGAAAGAAAGTAAAAGCCAAACAACTGTGAGTTTTCATACAAAATCTCAAAATCTCTCAGCTTCAGCCTGATCCCATGTGAACTCCAGAGCATAAATTACACTACCTTAGGTCTGCTCAAAGCAAAAGAGTTAGTTAGTTGGACTTTCAGATTCACTCACTAGTCAGTTACTTGATTGAGGGCCATCCAGAAAGACATAAACCCCCAAACTCCCAGAAACTTTCCACTCTCTGTAGCACAGGAATATTTCTCTGAAGAAATGTGCAGGTGTAAGTCTAGAAGGCAAGCACACAGAAGCTAGCAACAATAAAGTCAGAGATAGGGGCACCTGGGTGGCTCAGTCGGTTAAGCGTCCCAATTTGGCTCAGGTCAAGATCTCGCGGTTCTTGGGTTCAAGCCCTGCTTCAGACTCCGTGCTGACAGCTAGCTCAGAGCCTGGAGCCTGTTTGAGATTCTGTATCTCCCTCTCTCTGATCCTCCCCTGCTCATGCTCTCTCTCTCTCTCTCAGAAATAAATAAAAAATATTTTTTAGAAAACAATAAAGTCAGAGATAGATACATAGATGATAGATAAAATTTAAATCTATGAATAAATAAGTATAAATATAACATAAATATGAATTATATATGTATAATGCCAACTTTTACATATCAAAATGGACCTCATGCTTTCTAACTAAAGAGAATATTAATGATGTCAAATTGAGGAAGGGGAGAAATTCGGTGTTCTTATCTATAATACAAATTGCAAAACTGCAGCGGGAAGATAAAACAATATTAATGCTCTCTCTTAATGTAATCTCCTGTCTCTCTTTAAAAATGGGAGATGAAATACAGATTATGAGAATGAGATTATAGCAGTGATATATACACAAATTTAAAATCTTGTATGTAAATAGTGCCTAAGGGGGATTGGATGAGTACTATGGTTGCTTAAACTGCTTGGGAGGTTTCCAGTAATGTGAAGTAGACATAGCACAGGGGAAATGGTGGGCTGATTGACCTACAGCTGATAAGTGGTCTTTAGGTGTAGCTCAGAGTCTAAAAGTGATGGTGAACAATTAGTTACCATGGTCTTCCTACCAAGGTAGTTGAAAGTCCATATCTATATGCCCACGTAACAGATTTGCAGAATGAGATTATTGTGATTATTATTATATTTCATATCACTAAAAGAAATCAACAGCAACTCATTTGGCTCAGAGTACTTATCTTTTAGGAAAGATTTTAAATTAATGTTTATTCATACATACATACAGATATGATATTTTAATGATTTTTAAAATAAACAAAAAATTAACAAATAGCATTGGCCTAATTGCCTCCCTTCAAGTTGTGATGTATATCTATTCTAAGAAAATATTTTTTTTCTAGGAAAATATTTTTTTTAAGTCTGCATTACTGACTTTATATTAAAGAAGAAGACTTCTTTGGTCTATATTTAATGTCTTCTATGTACTAATGAAGTAAAGCATTTTGAATTTTCATCTGTATCTTTTCAATTAAAAGATGGAATTATCATGGAAATATCAAAAAAATTTTGAGCAGGCCAAAATACCAAATGTTACACAAAAAGCTTTTAACTTTAAATATCAGATTTTTCTGTAATAGGAATACATGCTTCTGCAAATAGATTAAATAGAGTAGAACATTAAAATTCTAACCTCATCTGCCAATCCCTCAAGATTCCTGAGAATCAGCTCTTTAACTAATACTGAGAAAGAAAATAAATCATCCTCTTTTTTA
Source organism: Hyaena hyaena (assembly GCF_003009895.1). Classification (NCBI taxonomy): domain Eukaryota; kingdom Metazoa; phylum Chordata; class Mammalia; order Carnivora; family Hyaenidae; genus Hyaena; species Hyaena hyaena. The sequence goes on from NW_024081282.1 coordinate 62,185, forward strand.
TACATATCTAAGTGTTTAAAATGAAACTCATATTTTAAAATGGGACAACTGAGAAAAGTCTGACTTAATTTTTAATAATACACTCCTAACAGAACCTTTTTTCCAAGGTCACTGAAAATTATAGCACATGAAGTTAAAAACCATATTTAAACTCTTAAGAAATCTCAGAGTAAATTCTTGTCATCTTCTTTTTGTGGTAATTTCATAAAGCTGCAGTGCCCCCTGGTTGCTATGTCATCTGCCACTTCTGTCCAGCCTCTGAAGAAAGTTTTGTCTCTGTCTGATAATACTCTATGAAATACAGTTGACCTTCGAACAACATTAGGGCTACAGGCACTGACCCCTTGCACACTCAAAAATCCATGTAGAATTTTTTAGTCCCCCCACACTTAACTACTAAAAGCCTACTATTGGCCAGAAGCTTTCCTGATACCATGAACCGCTGGTTGACATATTTTGTGTTATATGTATTATATGTTATATCCTTATAATAAAGTAAGCAAGAGAAAAGTAAATGTTATTATATACATCATAAGGAAGAGAAAATACATGTACAATATTGTACTGTAAAAAACTCATGAGTGGGGTGCCTGGGTGGCTCAATCGGTTAAGTGTTCACCTTTGGCTCAGGTCATGATCTCACTATTCCTGGGTTTGAGCCTCGCACTGGGCTCTGTGCTGACAGATTGGAGCCAGGAGCCTGCATCAGATTCTGTGTCTACCTCTCTCTCTTTCTCTGGCCCTCCTCAGCTTGCATTCTCTCTCTCTCTCTCTCTCTCAGAAATGAATCCATGAGTAAGTGGACCTGCACAGTTCAAACCTGTGTTAAGACATTTAATTCTGCATATGAGAAAAGCTTCCTTAAATTAAACATGTTACACTAGAATAAATGCATTTGGATCATAAGTGTTTTAAAAGTCGGAAACAGTCTTAATCACTGTAATTTGATAGCTGGCAATTGTTGAGTCATTGCATTTCCATTGATTCATTGTGTTTTTTATTTTTTGTATTAGAGGTAGCTTTAGGTTTTGAATTTCATCAGAAGAATGATTGCTTCCAAATTTACTACGATTTCCACAATGTACATAGATTACTGTAGATTTGGACACAATTAAAGCACTAATAGTTTTCAGAATAATTCATTTCTTATTTTTACTTTAAGCATCTTTCTTTATTCCTAGAATACAAGAAAGATAAACATCACAAATAGGGACTGATCAAAGGAGAAAAATGTATCACTTTTAAAAGTTGTGCATTAAACTGGTACAGCTACTCTGGAGAACAGTGTGGAGGTTCCTCAAAAACTTTAAAAATAGAACTAATCTATGAACCAGTAATTGCACTACTAGGTATTATACAAAGGATACAAAAATACAGACTCAAAGGGACACGTGTACTCTAATGTTTATAGCAGTATTATCAACAGTAGTCAAACTATGGACAGAGCCTAAATGTCCATTGACTGATAATGGATAAAGATGACGTGGTATATATATATTCGATATATAATTGAATTGATGTGGTATATATATATATATTCAATATATAATTGAATATTACTCAGTGATCAAAAAGAATGAAATCTTGCCATTTGCAACAACGTGGATGGAGTGTGTATATTATGCTAAGCAACATAAGTCCATCAGAAAAAGACAAATACTATATGATTTCACTCCTGTGTGGAATTTAAGAAACAAAACAGATGAACATATGGGAGGAAGAAAAAAGAGAGAGAGAGAAACAAACCATAAGAGACTCTTAGAGAACAAACTGAGGGTTGATGGAGGGAAGTGGGTAGGGGACAGACTAGATGCTTGATAGGTATTAAGTAGGGCACTTGTTATGATAAGCACGGGTTGTTGTATGGAAGTGATGAATCACTAAATTATACCCCTGAAACCAATATTGCACAGTATGTTAACTAACCAGAATATAAATAAAAATTTGGAAGAAAAAATAAAATATTATGTTATGCATATAAAATCTAAGAGTTGTGCACTAAATAGTTGTATTATCAATAAAAATAATAAAATAATGCTTCCCATAAAGTAAACAAATAAAAAGCAGACCATTAATATAAATGAATGTTAATTGACAGAATTTTAAACTAATAGAGTTAACCATAAAGATTATTTGAAAATGTGTTAATGAATTAATAATGTTTTCCATTAAGAGAAAATAATGAATTGAAGAAATATCAGATGGATTATTGTGTTCATTTTTCATATTAAATAAAATATTGCTCATTTGTTAACATCTCAGTATGAATGATAGGAGAAAGATAATTTTAGTAGACCTTAGGAAAACAAAAACAGAATGAAAGTGTATGCAATCTTAACTTTAAGCTCTTCTTGCTACTGTCTCATACACACACACACACACACACACACACGCAGGCACAAATATAGGATAAACTTCAAAAACAGAATTCAATAATCAGTGGGCAAAGGTGGACTGTTTCAGGGACACCCACTTGACATTAGAAATGTTCCTTTCTCAAAATATGTACCCAATCAAATCATTTTTATATTTCCTTTTTGATTTAAAATCATAACAGTGAATATGTTGAAGCTGTTAAAGAAAGTATAAAAACAGTCCATATTCAATACCATCTTTAAGACCTTAGTAACTTGAATGTTAGCTTCTATGACTAATTAAACAATAATATTTATTGCTAAAGAAAATCACCACACTTTCAGTCAGCAAACAAACAAACAAGTAAACAAACCAAAATCCCTGGTCAAGAACTTTGTTCTAATTTAATTATTTATCTTATTAGAGCTTGTAAACCCTTTATTGAAATATCTGAAGTTAATCAATACTCACTCAATGTCACTGATTAGAAATATTAATGACAAGGGCAAACATGCAAAAACTCCTAAATTAATCATCAGTAGACTAGCAGATATCAAAGTGAAAGGTTCTAAAATGAAATAATTAAAGACAAATGAAGTCATTTATTATAAATTTAGAAAGTATGACTACTGTATGTTACTTGAAGAAACTTAAATTTCACAAAGTTCACTATGTACATTGAGCATATTAGAAAAGAAAACTTTTTACTGGAAGCATCAATTAATTAATATTCAGACCCTATTTCTGAATGCTGCATTTTCCTCCAGGGTTTTCTTTAGATGAAAAGGCAGTTGTTATACAAAAATGCTAACAAAGTGTTATGATAAACCCATCTGTGAGAATTCCTTAGTCGCTAGTACAAGAACAATTAGATGAGCTCATGTGAGCAGCTCTGCATCATTTCTTGGCTTCGACAATCAGCCGTGCACACAACATTACAACAATATCCTCAGAGGGAGTCATTTCAGAAACCACTGGGAAATATTTACGAAAGATGAAAGTCTGGCAAGAAAGTACTCCAACTCAAGAACTTGCTGCTTTAGACTTTGAGGCATAAACCATTTTCAGGAGTGGTTTGACACTAAAACATCAAAACAAAAAAAAAAATGAAGAGGAGGTGTAGGAAATGTCGTTCATTGTCTCCAATTATGTTTTTCTTCCTAAGTCGTAAGCTACTCATTTTTAAAGGCATATGTAGAATAAGAGAAAAAATAGTCAATAAATTGCTTTCCCCAAAAACCGAACTCAGATTGTGAAATGAATTATAAAGAGTAGTGGTATGCTTAGGAGCAATGAATGAAAGAAGTGTAATAAAGCAAATAAAGAAGTTTTTACAAATGAAATATGTTTATGGGATCATGTGGTAGAGAGAAATTAATGCTTTTTCTTAATCCAAATGTTTCTGTTGATTTTTTTCAACTATGAACAGAGTTGTTCCTCACACCCTTATCCAATCCTGTATGCCTGCTGTGGATTTTGCCATTTACTAGAATCAGAAATATCATCACCCTAATCATAAGTTTGAAAATAATTCCATTTCACAGAGTATAATAATATATTTTATAGAGGATAAAGCACAGGGTCAGTTTCGTAGTATATCATGAAGAGAAAGACTTACAGACTCATAGAATTGTAAATTGAAGGTTAAAGCCAGTATAAATGAGTGAGAATGAAGGTACTAAATGAGTTCTGGGGTGATCAAGTATATTATGTTTGCCAAATTTTCCTATCTCAGTTTTTAAAAATGATCTGGTAGTAAAGCCAGGCTGTCATAGAATATAAACACTAAATTCAATAGATAATTCCCTTTCACATAAGCCCTACTTATTTAGACCAAGATTATACTTGATTGTTCTGATTATTAGTAACTCAGACCTCTTCGTCAATAACCAGTATTATAGATAAGGAAATAGCAAAATCTAAACATTGTAGATCTTTCCATGATGAGTCTTGTGTGGCTGGCTTCTTGAAATGTACTGGATTAATTGGAACATTTGTATTTCATTTGAAAATTCATTTAAATTAAATTTTATCCATTATTTGCATTTGTTTTCATTTCTGTAATAACTTCTTTCATGTTTATGTGTTTTCTCTTTGGCTTCTGTGCCAACACTCCTGATTTGATAGTGGATTAAGGTGGCCCACGTTCTTATTAGCACCAATAACTGCTAAAGGCACCAAAAGCAGCTTTAAATGAAGATGCAGCACCTGCTGCAAAGCCCGTGTCTATATAATCTGCACAGCAAAAAGCTGTCTTAATGTTTCAAATTGAAATGAGAGAAAGCTTAGAGAATTTGTCTGCAATCCAACCTAGGTCCAACCAACTGATTCATCCTAGTGTTTGCTTAAGGTACCATATTATTATCATTTCGGTTAAGAGACATTTTTAAAGGCTGACTGCATCCAATATCCCTAAATGGCACTTATGCCTGTAAAACATAATTTTATCTCTAGATATTAATTTAATTTAATTTATTTCTGGTAGGATATGGTCAGTAAAGAAAATACATGCATTAAACATTTGGTGCATAAGTACTTTCGAATCAAATTAGATTTCTCAAAACTACTATAAAAATATATCAGCCAGATCTTGAAGAGTTCACACAATGATTTTCAGTATGATCTAATATTTCATTATCTTCAGTAGGTCAAAATGGAATGTTAATTTATCATATGTTCATTAGTTTTACCACTTAAAACAATAGATCTCCAACCCTCCAAAATATAAAACATAAGAAATTAACAAAAGATTAAAAAATGGTTTTGGCTTATATGTTTTTTTCTTAAAAAATCATTCTGTAGATCTGTAGAAAAAAACGATAGCTAGAGGCAATAGTCCTGCCAATCTACAAGGTAAGAAATTAAGAGCAAAACCTTTGGGCACCACTTAGCTGGTATCTGAGGACAGGAATGAGAAGAGTTTGCTATGGAGACTGCCTCTGATCAAAGATTAAACAGGTTTCTGTAGAAGTAGAAAAGGTGTGGTCGTACAGCAAAGACACCAAAGTATGTTATAAAAAGTCAAAGAAAAGCAGGGAGGCAGATAGTATTAGTTAAAATTTATTTCAAAAAACAATTCTGTAATGATATATGGTGATGAATGTTAACCAGATCTGTTGGAGTGGCCATTGCATAAATATCAAATCATTATGTTGCATACCTTAAAATAACAATAGAATATTGTATGTCATTTATGCATCAATTGTTTTTTTTAAACTTCTGAAGTGAGAGGATCTTGAGGGTTTTACACAATCTTTCAAAATATTTTTTCAGAATGCAGTTATCCACATGTGGCTTAACTGGATTAGCCTACATTATATGCAGCTCTTGTGGAAAGGGCTAAGAATTCTGAAGCTTCTTTGTATGTATTTTAGGATTAAGAAAATAATCAAATACTTTCTTGATATGATAGCCAGGACCCTCAATGCTAGAAAAGAGAATTGCAAGTATGGAAGGAAAAAAAAAAAAGGTTGAAATAAATATTGTCCAGTTGAACACAAATTAAAAGTAGCAGCTTGAAATTATATATAATATAATAATATATATTACATAATATATTCTTCCAACCAAAGAAAAAAGGTAAAGGACACAGAAGTCAGCTTGAAGAGGATCCCATTAGTTAAATCTGAGGAATTTGAGCAACAAAAATGATTATAGTGATGTATTATAATCTGTAGAATAAAATAAGTATGTATGAGTTTACACTGATATAAGAAAAATACATGGAGGATGGAAAAAGTTCTTGTAGAAGGTATGATGGAAATAGAAAGTTTTAACCTGGAAACCACCAGGGCAGTATTAATTGTTCAGATAAGAATCACCAATGGATGCTAAAATTAGTGGGGAAAGTATGATGAAAATGGAGTATTTGCATAGTGTCAAAGTGTCTCCCTGCCAGATACCTATTGATACTTTACATGGATACAAACGGCAGACACAAAGTTAGCTAAGTTCCACATTTAACATTATAAGTGAAGGAACTAATGAAAACAATGCCTCCTGACATGATGTACTAAAAAGAACATTGCATTATTTCCATGGTATTCTTGGCAAATATGTCTAAACTGAAGATAATTATAAAGGTTCATCAGACAAACCCAAATTGTGAGTCATTCTACAAAACAGCTGCTCTAAAATCTTCCAAAGTCCAAGAAACGTAGAGGAATCATTCCAGATTAGAGGAGATGAAGGAGAGGAGACAACTAATGTGATCCTGGAATCATTGATTATATTTTAATAAGACTGGTAGATTATGTAATGGTAATGTATCATTGTTAATTGCCTGATTTTTATGTTTTTGCTGTGGTCGTATATGACAATGCCCTTGTTTCTTTGTTTTGTTTTGTTTTTGTTTTTGTTTTAGAAAATCACACTGAATAATTTAGAGTGTTTGCAATTTACTCTGAAATGTTTTAGGAAAGAAAAAAGCCATATCTACTGAGAGACAGAAAATGAATGATAAAACAAGTATAAGGCCCTTGGAAAATCTGAGTGAAGGAAATCTGTGCATTCTTTATTTTATTTTTATAAGCTAGATTAAAAAAAGAAAACTTTAATGTCGTAAGAGAATGGAATTGTTGTACCTTAGACCATGTTCTCCTAGCAGGCAGGGTTAGGACATGTTTGAGGAAAGTTCTGTACTGACAGTGTTCCAAATGCCACGCGGAGTGTTCCTGATGGAAAATAGAAGAGTAATTATCAATAAGTAGGGTGAATGATATTTTCAGGCCAGATGGCATATGTCTCCCATAGAGATTTCTTGATTTCAGTTATTTGATGATCATTCTCATGATAAACTTGTGGACAAGATAAAGAAATCTATTTACAGAACATAAATGTGTATCTATAGTTTATTAAATATAGAATTATAAAGCATGTTATTCTTTAGAGCAGTTTTTATCTAAATTTAGTCTAAATTTAGAGGAAGATTCTTGTCTGTGACAGAAAACTTTGATTTTAACATTGAGCTATGGAAGCATTTTTACAGTTTTGATGTCAAGAATGAAGGTATGGTTCTCACAGAGGCTTCTGACAAAGATTTAGTTGAGATAGCTGATATGTTTGAGGACGACACATTTTAAAGAATCAGAAGATTGAAATGTTGAACAAGAAACATAAAGACCTATGACAACAGAGAACAATATAATGATTACTTTTAGATTTAATGTAATTCAATATAAATACAGATATGGGGATACTCACAGGACCCTGATACACAGATGACTCAGGAAGGGAGAAGAGATTTTGAAGAGGTTTAATATCCACGTGGCTTATTTTAGAAGGCCCAACTAAAATAATATGCATTACTCTTGATTTCTCTTATGTACAGCCCTTCCCTCCTGGGTTCCTGGAAAAGTTCTGTGACAAAGGCCAATCTGGCCTACAGATATGACAAGAGTTTATTAATCTTAGTGTTTCTACTAAGCTTGTGAAAACAGCCTGTTGCAGCATGACTGTATCTGCACTCAAATGGTGCAAACATTTAACACTCAGTTCTATTTTCTTTCACTCTTCATGGAACCACTCACCTAAGAGCTTCTTCACTCTTGGCAGTCAGGGCAGATATATTTTTGAAAGCAACATACACAATGGGAAACAGACTATATAATTTTTCCTCATCTTATTATATTTATTCTCATCTTATTTCTTTGCCCAGGTATCTCCAAAACTTGTAAATATTTTCAAGGCAGAAAGCGTGGCTGTGAGGTAAATCCAGGATAAGTGACAGGCATTGGAAGAAGTATTGATGACTAGACTTAGCTCTCAGCAGAAACACTGGGAAGATCAAGGAGAACAGCCCTCTCCCTCCTTACATGGGCTGGGGAGCTGTTTGGGCATGGAAACTTTCTGCTATGGATGCTGACTTCTTGAGCTAAGAAACGGAGCAATTCAAGATAGGACAGTTTGTAAATCCTCTTAACTTTGCCATGTCTTTTGAAACCTCTGAGTAAATCTTACCATATATTGATTAGATCACCCTGTATTGAATGTGCATCCTAATAACTATCAAACACTGAAAATGCTTAAATTTCCACAGTTCTAATGCAAAAAAAAATTGGACTATATATTTCTCATCTAGGATACAGATGAGCATTTTCCCAGGAGAGTTCAAACCACACATGATGCCCCACAGGTTTCTAAAAAAATTGAAGATGAGGGTAAACAGAGAGCCATGTGACCTGAGAATAGGCAATGATTGAAAAACTTTTGATCTGAATCTGGATACTAAATACAGCTCAAACTAACTAGATTTCAGTATTTCTCTGTTTAAGCTTCCAGTGTACACCTGATAATGTGTGTGCACACTCACGCATTCACACTGCACCCCCAACACCCCATAGAGTTAGCACTAGATAACTGTACAAAAAATAAAAACATGTTGCCAGAGTCCAGCTCTGGCCGGGTCCTGGGGTCCCTGAAGGATGGATGGTGTCCGCGAGGGAGGGAATGAGAGAATCCTGAGATTCTTTCTTGTCACCAGTCAGGCATCTCTGCCCTGTCGGTTTTGGTGTCTTTATTTATAGGTCAAGCATTAACATGGCATTAGAAAATGGAATTTTTACAATGAATAGTTCTCTGTGATAAGATGTTTTGGAAAATGTACAGGAACAGGTTTTACAGAAGTATTCTTGCAGAACTGCCCCAATTATAGTGAGGCTGAGTAACTAAGAAAATAGCAGGGTGTTCACATTTTAATAACACTAAGATTAAGTCATAGGTTTGTAGACACTCTTATCCATCCTCATCACAGCTGCCAGTGTCAGGGAAGGTGTTTGTGGAATGTAGGCCTTCGGGAAGGGGTTGCTACACATCACCAGTTAGCAAAGGTTTATGTGGTAACTTATGTTCTGCCCTTATCTGTTCCTTCTCTCTAAGTTAGGCTCTTTGTCTCTGCACAAGACTTGATTTTCCAGTTATATTCTTTATGGCACCAGAGAGCCAACCATACCTTTAAAGAGTTTAGCTCATTTCCAATACACAGAATAGCCTCTTCAAGTGCATTTACCTTGTGTCTACTTTTATGATGTCTTGAATAGCTAGGGCATGAGAGACATTTTTGGTTACTTGATTTACATTTTGAGCTGTAAGAACCGCTTGGACTAACAACGGTAGAAACAGAACTGTACATGTAAAGGTCAATCTTTTATGAGTAAGGGTCGTTAGCCTGTTTATAGCTCAAGGGAAAGTACGGAGGGAAACAGGACCTGCTGGAGACATAATGTCTGTTCCTATAATCAAAAGAAGGTCCCACAATAAGTTCCTTCACAAGGTGCAGTCATCATACCAGGTCCAGAATAAGGGGACAAGTCACCCCCAATACTGATCAACAAGGTACCTTAGGGGTCGGTGCTCAAGCAGAAATAACGGAGTGGGGGTGGATATAGGTTGTCATCTGATTGGCAAGAAACAGTGCAAACTTGCTTTAACCTCACCATGAGCTTTCTCAACTAGTGAGTTCAGAATGGCTCCCAACATCATGTGTGCTCTATCTTACTAAGACCAGTCATTTCACCTGTATCAGGCCTCTTTAAAGACAAAACTTTCTGTTTCAAGGTATAGCTACTGGAAATAGTCCCATGATACCTACCATTATCAGCTTTTAGCAGGAAGTTACTGTCAACATAATCTAACCATTTGACAAATAGGTTATTTATTACTTCCTTTTTTTCTTCTGAAATGCCAATTCCAGCAGCCAGAACTTATATTAAAATTTATATATTATCATACCAGACAATGCTACTTACCAGTCTAGTGTTTAGTTGGTATTTGTATTAGATGACAGGAAGGGAAGAAATGTCTCTACCTCTTTTGCCTGAATAAGATTGAATTATTTCTATTTTGTAGAAATGGAGACCTTTTAGAGTTTCTCCTGATCTAATATCTGGACAAATATACACCAATGCCTAGGCTTGCAGGCATTCTGGTAAATGTTTGTTTAATTGTCACTGTGAACTTCCCCTTTGCTAAATCCTAGGCCTTATTGTTTCGTATTTCCTAAAAGACATGATCTTCTTCCTCTTCTTTTTTTTCAGTTCTTCTATTTCCACCTTCAATCAGAACCACAATTTCTAACAGCCTCCTTCTTCCTCTCTCACTGTTGAAAGTGGGGGGAAAGTGTCAAAAAGTGGGAGAACATGACTCATTAAAAGTAAACATTTAAGTGCCTGATAAGGCAATTTTCTATTTTTTCCCCAAAGTTATGTTTCATCTGAGTGTATGAGTCAGATACAGCAGCACTATGGAGTTTCTCCTTTGAAGATCAATAGCGCACAGCACATTAGGTGACCTTCTACATGACTCCAACCAAACATCAATAGAAATGGAACATGGGTCATTGTCTGGTTGTGACAGTTGGAAAATGGAATAGATTATAATTAATGCCACGGCAATCATTCTGTCTTCTGCTAAGAGCCTGTCAGCTTCCTAAGAGTTTCACTAATTCTCTCAGTGTTCACATTCTCTCTTCATTCAAGTATAGAGGTGTTTGAAATTACAGATTTCTAGCCAATAAATGAGATGGAAAACTATCACCTGACCACCTAAAGACGTTAACATTTTATAGAATGTTTAAAATTGAAGAATAAATATGAGATTTATATCTTAAAAGGGTTCATCTTTAGAAGCATAGTTTGTGGAAATTCACGCATCTCAAGCTTTGAAACCCGTGTGTACCCAGGAACTAATTAATGGAACTAAGATAACGAGTCCAAGAAAAATGTTACCATTTTGATCTAATGCAGTACAGTAGGCCACTGTAATCCGTTAGATAATTTTTCACCCCATGAAAATACATCCAGCCAATGACCTAGTAAAATGACGATGAGGAATAGTTATTTCTGAAATTATGTAACAATATATTCTTATTTTGCTTGTAAATAAAAGATAACATAGCACAGCTGATGCTTGTTTAAACCTTGCATACAAATATGCATGATGCCAACTGGATTCAATTTATCCTGTCTTAATTTGAATTAACTTGACAGATCTTTTGACACATGCTGAACAGACTAATTGTTGCTTATTTGGGTGCACTGAATCAGTGAACATGGCAATCCGAATCCAAGCAGATGTTCATGGTTTTTGTGATTGCCCAGAGCCTGAGGGTGGAAGAAAAGGGAGAATCATTTTGCTGATTTACTTTTGTTAGTAACTGTCAAGGCATGGGCTGCATTATAAATACAATTGTTAAAATAAGCAAGCTCTGCTAAAGAGTTGTGAAGAATAGATGTGAGTACTAATTATAATTTTACCTTTAGATGCATTTGAACTCACAAAGTTCCTGTAATCAGAATTTGGTAATGGTAAGATTCTAACAGAGCATTTATCTTCTTCTAGCCTTTTCTCCCCTAACATCATTATGTTATTCATTTCTTATGGTTAGTGTCAAGGATACAGAAAACTATGGAGGAATAATGCAAAGAAAACTGTATTTACTACCCTTACTGCCCACTTTGCCAAATCTTATATTGTGCACTCTTAACTACATCATTTTTTAAGACCTGGAGCACTACAGTTTCCACTGAACCTTCCTGTGAAAGAGATAACCAGAGCTGGGTCAACTTCATACAACTTCATACAGCTTTACCATTTTGTTACATAGCTTTGTGTGTTATTGCACAAAGTAAAATTTGCTGCAGAAATTAAAAAAAAATAACAATAAATGAACAGAGTAAAATTTAACAGAATTAAAGCCTACAGTCAAACAGTTCAGGGAGTATAAAGTGACTTCTTAAAATTGCCAGGGATTCATTTTATCACATATTTCTGGTTCATTCGTATTTCCTATTCTACCATTTTTCTACCATTTGTCTGTTTTTCGGTTGGAAATTCCATTGCTTTGTTTAGAATTGATTTGTAGACTCTGGACACTAATCCTTTGCTGGCTGCATGCTCCAAATACCCTCTTACAGGTATGACTTGTTCTACATGCAGTTAGTGGCAGCCCTTACTGTTTTTAAATTTTAACATTGTAAATTTTGTTTTCTTCATGGGCTGTGCTTTTTCATTTTTTTTTCTAGATGAGAGGCCTTTAATCTAGTTTTGTATATTTTTATTCTAAATGTTTCAAAGCTTGGTTTTACTTCTTATGGTTATCCATACACTGAGAATTGATATTATATGTGATATAAAGTGTCATTCTAATATTTATTTGCATGGAAATAAGTGGTCCCATCACCATTTGATCACTATTTCTCTGAACATTATTTTTTGCCTTTGTTTCTATATCCTCTTCTGATAAATTTCTTATTAGAATATATGAGATTTTCTCATTATTTTTCTGTTTCTATTATCATTTTCTTTTTTCTCATCAGTTTACCTGTCTATTTATTAGATATAATATTATCACACCTAATTTGTGCCTCATCAATTCTTTTTTCAGCTGTATCTATCTGATTATCTATCACTACAGAAATATCTGAATTATATAATTATATTAAATTACAGAATTCATTTTCATGACTTGTGTATGTCTTTCTAGAAGTCCCATTAAGTTCTTTTACAAATCATTTTTGTTATATCTTATTTTTTCTTCTTTATTTTATTTCAGACTTTATTTTACTTTTTTTTCCCCCAAGGAGGAGAAGGAGATAAGAGAAATTTATTTGGCATCACCATTAGGAGATCTCCATCTAAAGATGATTTTTTTTTTCTGTCATCACACTTATAATTGAATTCTCATAATTATCTAAACCCACATCACATTTTTCTTGTTCCTCTGCCTTTATTAATTTGTATCACTTAAACCTTTTCAGTAATATCCAAGATAAAATTTACCTTAATCTCCCCATAAGTGTATCCATTTGTCTCCTCTACACTGACTTTACCCATGAAACTCTTAACAAAGCCATCTGCAGCATTAAGTCCTCAACAGGATAAGGACCACTTGGTGGCTATTTTGGTGGCCAGCCAGAAAAAAAGAAAGTCAAGCCCCAAAGAACAGAGAGTAGGTCAGAAGGAGAACTAACCTCTTCATCCCATAGTGATTGATGAGAACTGAATGGTCCCTAGAAGAGACAGGTGTAGGAGCATCCCACATCTGGCACACAAGTGTTCAGTGGCCATTTGCTGCACTACATGGCCTTCTGTTTTTTGCAAAGTCATCTACACCATACACGTCAATATTTCTTCATTTATAAAATGAGAATAAAATCACCTATCTCAGCGATGACATGAAGGTCAAAGGAAATGACAACAAAGGGTACTGGCATATAAGAATTCAAAAGTTATAACTTTATTTCACTTTTTAAAATAGCCCTGCCATCCTACTTCTGTGGCACTAATTCTGCTGCTTATTTTCATTCCTGTCTTCACTCATCTTGGTTTCTTTCAGGACATTTTTCTAATTTTGGACTGACAAGTCATTTTCCAGCAGGTCTTGCTTGTGAGAGTCATGTATATTGAGAATGTGTCCCAAAAGTCAACTATTGTATTTCTTTCTGCTAGGTCAGGTGAATTATTGGTGTAGATCAACCTGATAGTAATAAATTTGTAGTGGGAAAAGTCCATGGTTTAAAAATCTCATGAGAAGTTTTTTTGTGTTTGTTTTTGTTGTTCCCACCAAAGCCCAAGCCAACACAGCAACTTCCCCTGTGGTATTACTTTGCCAATAGGACATTTTTTAATGGTCTGCTTAATCACAGGTGTATCATTTCAAGGGCCCTAGCCTATGTGATGATCTCAATTCTAGATTCCGATTGAATGCAGACCTAAGGCTGTATCTCCTGATTCCAAGCGAACATTAAGACAATGTTACCGTTTTATTTTATTTATTTTTAATGTTTTTAATGTATATTTATTTTTGAGAGAGAGAGCACAAGTGGGGGAAGGGACTGGGAGAGAGAGAGAGAGAGAGAGCGGGGGGGAGGGGCAGAGAGAGAGGGAGATACATATCCAAAGCAGCTTCACGCTCTGAGCTGTCAGCACAGAGCCTGACACGGGGTTGGAACCCATGAACCATAAGATCATGACCTGAACCCAAGTCGGGGCTTAAACGACTGAGCCACCCAGGTGTCCCATGTTCCGTTTTATTTTTTAAAGTTTTTTTTTTTTTTTTTTAATTTTGAGAGAGAGAACATTTGCAATAATGGGGGAGGGACAGAGATAGAGGGAGAGAGAGACAGAATTTCAAGCATGCTCTGAGCTCTATGCCAAGCCCTACACAGGGCTTGACCCCAAGACCATGAGATCATGACCTGAGCAGAGATCAAGAGTCAGATGCCTAACCAACTGAGCCACCCAGGAGCCTCAAGACAATGTTACCACTTAAAAAAAAAACCAGACACATTGGACTTGATGCTGACAAAAAATACACAACATATTTTCTTTATCCATTCATCCATTATTGGACACTTAGTTTGCTTCCCTATCTTGCCTATTGTGAATAATACTGCCATGAGCAATGGAAGCGGAGGTGTATCTTTGAGATCCTCAATTTCATTTTCTTCAGATATCTGTGCACAGTGGGATACTGTGCACTTCAGATCCTCTGACTCCCTCTCTTTCTGCCCCTCCCCCCACTCATTCTCTCTCTCGTTCTCTCACTCTCTTGCTCTCTCACTCTCTCAAAATTGAATAAGCATGTTATTTTTTTTTAAAAAAGGTAAATCCACAATGCTGTATGAATGTATTGTTTATTTGTTTTTATTGATTTCTATTATTCCATAGCATACTTATTTACTCTATTGTTAATGGTCTTTTGGATTATTTCCCACATGAAGCTGATACGAACAAAATTACTATAACTTTCTAGTAAATTTGTCCTGGTTTAAATGGAGAAGAGATTCTTTAGGATTTATATATAGAACTAGAATTACAGGCTATATTCATTTCCTGAATGTTTTTAGATGTTCCAAAACAATGTTCAAAGTGGCTGTGCCCATTTTCACTATCACCAGTAGAGTATGAGTGCCCCACATCTTGCCAATAAATTAATTGAGTATCTTTATTCATGTTTATTGAAAATTTAAATTCAATCTCTTTTTGGAGAACATATTTAGCCACTGGCTTATTGTTCAATTTATTTTTCAACTTTCTTAATGATGTTGGAGAATTGTTTTATATATTATGGATATGAGTTCATTTTTGTGTATGGAAAGAAGAAATGAGTTTTAATCAATAGATAGCAGGCAGGCTTCACCAATTTTTTATTTAAAATATTTTTTGTCTATTCCCCACTTTGCACACACAAACATACAAATTGTTTATTTTCTTGTTTCTTTGCTCACTTTTTTGGTGGGAAAATAACATTGGAAAACAAATATCAGGGGCATTGGGTTGGTCAGTCAGTTAGTTAAGCATCTGACTCTTGATTTAAGCTCAGGTCATGATCTCCTGGTTGTGAGATCAAACCCTGTATGGGGCTCTGTGCTGGGTATTGAACCTGCTTAAGATTCTCTCTTACCATCTCCCTTTGCCCCTCCCTCACTTGTGCTCTCACAATAAATAAATTGATAGATAGATAGATAGATAGATAGACAGATAGACAGATAGACAGAGATAGATAAAACTAGAAAATAGATCTCAATCATACTGCGGAGTCCCACAGTTTAACTGAAAAGCTTTAATGCCCTTGGCTTCCATTGTCTTTAAAATCCTATTTCCCACTACTGGGAGTACAAAAGCAGTTTGTGGTGTCAAAACTGCAAGGTCCCAAACTTCAGAACTCAAGCTGCTTCATTTCATTGCAAACCGGTCAGTTCTTTCCTGAGTTTCTCTCTCTCTCTCTCTCTTTTTTTTAAATGTTTACTTATTTTAGGGAGAGACAGACCATGAGTGAGGGAGGGGCAGATACAGAGACACACAGAATCTGAAGCAGCCTCAAGGCTCTGAGTTGTCAGCACAGAGCCTGATGCAGGGCTTTACCCCTTGAGCAGTAAGATCATGACCTGAGCTGACGTAGGACATTTAACCGATTGAGCCACATAGGCGCCCTGAGTTACTTGCTCTCTTAACACCTTGGTATAAATAGTAAAGAACAATTAATTTATATTTTTATTCTGAGACTTTCTGTTTCTCTTGGTGTATGGGCTCAGGAGGGACTTGGTCAGTTTTCTAAGTCATCTCAGGGAACATTTTATTAAATAAGTTGACATCATGTAACACGGATCCCAAGCTTTCCAACCTGTTGTCCTATCTATCCATATACCACCCATCCACTACTCCAGATGCATATATTATTAGAGATTCCTCAGCCCTGCATTTTTGTTATCAGTTTTGGTATTATTTAGGACAGGGATAGCTACTGAAATGTACCTCAAACAGATTAGTCAAACACAAACATATTATTAGTTGCAAGCAAGTTGGTAGGAAGCCTTTCTCTACTTGGTGATTCGGAGATTCAGTCTCCTCTTTCCTTATGGCAAAATAGTCTAGTAGGACCTTGTTATTTTCTGCATCTGGTCTGCAGAAGAACAAAGAGAATGTGGTGAAGAGACAGCACTTCTCAAATTTTAGGTCCATATTTGACATGCATTAATTTTGCTTACATTCTCTGGTGAGACTTTAGTCAGAGAGAAGTGTACAAATGCAGACGAGATAGAAAATACAATCTGTGTTTCAGAAAGAAGAGGAAATAGAATTTGTGTCAGTGGATAGCAGTTTCTGCCACAAATATCTCAAAATAATTTATTGTTTAGTGTTCATTGGTTTTTCACTACTGCCTTGCTATTCCTCTTCATAAATGCATAGGTCTGTTTAGGTTTTTTGTTTTTTTTAATGTACCATTTGCATATTTGTCTACACCCTGAGCCAAAAAAACAACAGTATCCTATTTATTAGACTACTTCTTATAAGTCTGGATATCCACTAGGACAAATTTTCCTATCTTTTTCTACTGAATAAAATCCTGGCTGTTCTTAAATGTATTGCTATATGTTTGATTATTGCTAATTTTCTTTTTTTTTAATGTTTTATTTATTTCTGAGGGAGAGAGAGAGAGACAGCATGAGCAGGGGAGGGTCAGAGAGAGAGGGAGATACAGAATCCGAAACAGGCTCCAGGCTCTGGGCTGGTGGTCAGCCCAGAGCCCGACGTGGTGCTCGAACCCACGAACCGTGAGACCGTGACCTGAGCCGAAGTCGGTGCTTAACCGTCTGAGCCACCCAGGTGCCCCTGAATATTGCTAATTTTCAACATACAAAATAAGTGGGAATTTTAAGCAGACCGTCATTGAACTTATAGATTAGTTCACTGAGAATTGAGAAATTTCTTTTAAGTATTTTTAAAAGTTTCATTTATTTTTGAGTGAGCGCAAGCGGGGTTGGGTCAGAAAGAGAGGGACAAAGGATCTGAAGGAGGCTTTGTGCTGACAACAGCAAGCCCGATGTGGTGCTTGAACTCATGAACTGTGAGATCATGACCTGTGCTGGAGTCGGATGCCAACCGACTGAGCCACCCAGGTGCCCCAAGAATTGAGAAATTTTAAACCATTAAATAGTTCTTTAAAATATTGACTCATCAATCAAAATGTTATAGTTCTTAGTTTGTTTTGGCTTAATTTAATGTATCCTAACAGTTTGGTGTTTTCCTAAATATCATTCACTTCTGTTGTTGCATTTATATTATTTTTAAACAGTTTATTTTCCAATTGTTGCCACTATATAAAACATATTTTTGTGTATTATTTTATATGCAGTAACCTATTATAATAAATTAACTCTGGGTTCATTTGATTGTCTAAGTATAAAATCATATCACTTGGAGATAATGAAATTTTTGTTTGTGTTGTTTGTCCATTTATTTATTTAGTTGGTTCTATCTTTAATTTGTCCTTGCTCCTCTGCTGGGGAATTCCAGTGCAAGAATGAATTGTATTGTATATATGCTTTGACAGGTTAAGCAACATCCATTCCATTCTTAGTTTGCACTCTATAGTTATTAATAAATCTTGAATTTACATGGAATGAATTTTTCTTTTTTATATTGAGAAAATCATATCAGTTTCACGTCTAAAATTATAAGGGCACTGACATATTAGTGGATTTTGAATATTAATACCATCTTGAAATCATGAGATATTATATAATTTATTATATGCATATTTTAGCATATATTTGGCTTTCTAATATTTTATTCAGGATTTTACATTTATATTCATAAGTAAAATTGACGTAATTTTCTTTCTTATTTTTTGATTGTGTGGTTTCAGAATGATGCTAGCAATTTTTAGAATTATTACTTCTGCATAAATTCAGAAGTTTTAAATGGCTGAATATTTTGAGTCAGTTTGTTTTATTTAACTGTTATTAGAATATTCTCATTTCCTATAGATTATTGAGTCATATAAATGTCTGAATTAAATTTTATTTTGAAATGTTCATTTTAAAATTTAAAATTGATTGAAAAAATATCCCATAATATTCCATTATTGAATACTTGAAGCATTTGTATTTTTTTGTCTTTCCATCGGCTCCCTTTTCTCTTCCCTGATGTTGATTATCTGGGGCTTTTCATTTAGTTGATCAGAACAATAATGTAGCAATTGGTCAGTTTTATTCATCTTTCAAAGAACTAACTATTGCTTTCATTGAGTGTGAAATAATCAAAAAGATAAATATTGGTCTCTGCCCCTGATTCCTGAGTCCCTAAGACCTATGTAAGTTCCTGAGGAACAGCATCTGACACAGTTCTAAAATTCCTTGGAATTTCTTGGGTGATAGGAATCTCTTTTGTTCTAATGCTCTTGGTGGGCTCCTGAATGAGGGTTGATCACCAGAAAGACCAAGTCCTGATGGAAAGCTTGAAAGTCTTACCTCCCATTCTCTGGAGAGGGGAGAGAAACTGGGTATCAAGTTAATTATCCTTCACTCCTATGTGATGAAGCCTCCATAAAAATCCCAAAATATGAGGTTCTGACAGCTTCTGGGTTGGTCAGTGCATCCACATTCTGGTAGGATAGAGCACCCCAACTCCACAGAGTCAGAAGCTTCTAAGCTAAAGATGCTTCTGAACCTCACCTGTGAGAACCTCTGTATCTCTCCATCTAACTGCTCTTCAGTATCCTTTATTTTATCCTTTATCATAAACCAGTAAATGTAAATGTTTTTCTGAGTTCTTTTTGAGCTATTCTAGCATATTACTGAATCCAAGGAAGGGTTATGAGAACTCCAATTTGTAGCTAGTTAGTCAGCAATACAGTTGACAACCAGGGACTTGTGATTGGTTTCTGAAATGGTGGCAATCAACTTGGGACTGAACCATTAACTGGTACAATCTGACACTAGTTCCAGGTAGGGGGAGAACTAAACTATAGGATACCCAGCTGGTGTCCAAGAATTCACTGGTATGGGAAAAACCCACACGTATGGTCATAGAAGTAAGTGTTCTGTGTGAGTGTAAAGAGAATTGTTTTCTCCTTATGTTGACACTCTTTTTTTTAATTAGTTGAATTGTTTCTTTGCTTATTTGTTTTAACTTCTTGCTGTTTTTTCCTAACTGCCCAGATTGCTCATTAATATTCAAGTTATTTTTTCTAATTTTTCAGATTTTCTGTTTTTTACTACTTAAGGTATAAGACTCTCTCTAAACATAGCACTAAATGTATCTCACAAGTTTTGCTATGTGATATTTTAATTATAACTCAATTCAAAATATTTTTATTCCTTATAATTTCTCCTTTGGCCCATGGATATTTTAGAAGTATGTTCTGTTTCCAAATATATGGTCATTTTCTAGATAGTCTTTAAATTAATCCCAGCTAACCTTCATTTTAGTAAGAGAATGTACTCTGTGTCTATTTATCTCATGTGCACTTAAAAATACTGTGTGTTCTGAGGTTGTTGGTGTGGTGCTTTATTAACGTACATAAAGTAGAATCCAAAGATGCTCATATCTCTTTACTGTTATTTTTTGAGAGAGCTCTTCTCCTTATAACTATGGCTGTGTCCTTTTTTTCCCTAATTCTGTCAAATTTTTGCTTTCTATATTATGTATTATGGAAAAACAAATTTGAAAGCATTATTGCTCTGGTGAATTTAAATTTCTGTCATTTTGAAGTAACTCACTTTAACTCTAGAATGCTTTTGGCCTAAATCTATTTTGTCTAATATTGATAAAGTGATTTCTACATTTTTTTTAGTTAGTATTTGAGTGCTTCATATTTTTTCAATCTACTTTCAACCTTATCATTTAAGAGGGTCTTTCATTGCAGTCTACATCTTCAGTTTTTTCACTTAGTTTGACTTTTTAAAATTTTTAAATGGAACATTATATCAATTCACATTTGGCATAGTGACAAATGTACTTACATTCTGTTTTACTCCTTCACGTCTCTTCTATATTTCTTTTTCTCCCTTGGGCTATTTTTCTCCATTTTCCCCTCTACTAACATGGAAATTACACATATTTTTTAGGGTTACCCTAGAAATTAACAAATGACACTCACTTTGTCATGAATAAGGTTGTTCTATGATTGTATATCTTTTAATATTTTTGCGAGATTTTTATATCAAGTTTATGCCACTCTCATCCAGCATGTTGGCATGTGTTTTTCTTCCCCCATTATTTTCTTAAAGATTTTGTGTAAGGGTTTCTCAACTGTCTGCTATTGTTCAGCATTTAAAAAATCTGGTTCTTGAGATTTTGTTTGTTTTCATTTTTAAAATAAATTTTCATTCAATTTCTTTAAGGCAATTAGATATGAGGAACTCAGGTTTATATTTACTTAACTCTGTTTGTAAGTTATATTTTTCAAGGAATTTATTTCATAAATTGGTAAAATCATTAGTATAAAGTTGTTCTTATATTTTCTTGCTTTCTTTTTGATTTCTATAAGGTATATAATGATATTCCATTTAATTTTTCTAATGTTTGTAATTTCTTTCTCTGCTAATTTTTAAATTTGTATTAATACATTCGAAGAAATGATTTTGTGATTTGCTATTTTCTTCCTTGTTTTGTCTATTTTCTAATTGATCGATACTACTATCTTAATTTTTTTGATATTTTTAAAAGTTTATTTTTGAGAGAAACAGACAGTGCAAGTGGGGGAAGGGCAGAGAGAGAGGAGAAAGAATCCCAAGCAGTCTCTGTGCTGTCAGTCCGGAGCCCAGTGTGGGGTGCCAGCCCAGGAACCATGAGATCATGATCTGAGCCAAAACCAAGAGTTGGATGGTTAACCAACTGAGCCACCCAGGCACACCTCTATTATCTTTATTTTGTCTTTCCTTCCATTTACTTTGGGCTATATTACTTCCTCTCCTACTACTTTTTAAGGTAGACACTTAGGTCACTAATTTTTATGCTTTTCTTTACTATTATTGGTATTTAAAACTATAGATTTCACTCCAAATTATGTATTCTCAGAATAAATTCCACTTGCTAGTGATGTGTATTATCCACCTTATACATCACTGGATAGTATCTGCTAATCTTTTTCAGGATTAAAATGTCTATTTTCATCTCCTTTTACCAAAAATAATACAAAAGGAATAAATATAGGTAAATATAAATATATGTTTGTTAAAAAGGAGTGAATTAAAAGGAAACAACAGGTAACAGGCCAGTAGTGCTGAAATTTGGAGCATACTGGAGACTAATTTAAGTCTTCATCTTGTGTAAGAAAGACTGACAATAAGAAGTAAAGTGCATTTTATTTTGTATTTCTCTAGGAATCACCTCTAGGTCTTAGATTTCTTTTCTAAAGGCATTCCCAGTGCTGCTGCAGCAGGAACCTAGGATGTACTAGCAAGCTAAAAGTTCCATATATCATCATTCATGTATTTTAAAAACAGGCAAAAGAGGGTCAAAAGGAAGAAGTCCTTCTCTACAATAGTCCACATGTGGTGTTACTCTTCCCCACATAAAGGGAACATTAAAAGTTGCATAATAACACTAATTGTCCATACATACACTTACATCTTTAGCTTTTGATTTCAAGGAAATCTAAAACGCCTCTGTGATTCTTTTTTGTAGCTAATTTTAACAGTATAATTAATATGTAACTACAGCAGAGCTCAGCAGCTCCTACAGGGTACACTTGTGTACACTGTAATTACAAATTATACTAAACATATCAAATGAGCATATGAAAAACTTATGTACTTAATTATACAAATGTCATTTAATTATTTTTTTTTTCTAAAACTTGGCAAAATCTGCTTCTAAAAACATCAGGGAACTAAAACTATCAGTTGATAGACTTGCAACAAGTAGAATTGCCAATTGTGATTGCTGAAGTTTTTAAAGAGGAGTATAGTGTAGTCTTTCATAGTAATTGTTTTCTGTCTCCTCAACATTCTGGATGTCAACAGAAGACTTTAAGTATATTTACACTATTATCATTACATTACTAATATTGCTTACCTACTTATCATGCCAGTCAACTATGCTGTACTTTTTTTAAGGTGGGGAGCATATTTTTCTCATAATGGGATGCCTCCAACCCCTCAGTACCTTGCTAAGTGCTGACAGAAATTAAGTACTGAGTAAGAGTATTCTATGAATGGGGAATTAACAAAGCAGTAGAAGGTAGTTAATCATGTCTTGAAAGCCTAGAAACTCTTCCAGGCAGAGAAATGGACCAGGGGCATTTGAGATAGAGAAAACTGTTTGCAAAGGCAAGTAGATTATATCCATTTATCCAACAGATATTTATTGAGCCTATTATACATGCTAGATTGCTGGGATATAAGCTAAGGCAAAAACATATATGGTCCAGCTTCCATGGAGCTTACGGTTTATGAAAAAATAGGTTCAGCTAATAAATCACTCAAAAATGTGTTTTTATAAGCTGAAATAAGTATATAAAGCAATACAAGTGTATATAATAAACAGAATTAATGCTTTTTCCTGAGTTAATTGAGCATGTTTTATAATCCTATTTTGTCTCTACTATGGAATTATTTATAACATAGGAAAAAATTAGTAGTCATTCCTATGGTTTAAACCCTTGCACATAGTGTTACACTATATGTTATGTTACATTAATGCTGTCTACTCATGTATATTCTATCACTTAATGTGTAGAGCAAGATGCTTACAGCTAAATATATCAATTGTTCCTTCTAATCCCATGTGCTATTTAGGTCATACATTTTACTTTTAATGTATGCTTTAAGCATACAATATATCACATTTTTTGCTTTGGACAAAGCTATCTATTACAGCTATTAAAAAGGGAAAAACTGAATTCTATGCTTGTATTCATTTATTCCATGTCAAGGTTAATCCTTCATTTTAGTTTATCCGCCTTTCTGTCTGGTTTCATATTCTTTCTGCCTGAAGAATTTTCCTTAATATCTCTTGTGGTGCAAATCTACTAGAAATAAATTGTGAGTGTGTGTATGTATGAAAGCAGATATATTTTCCTTCACTTTGACAGATATTTTGGGGAGGTATAGAATTCTATGTGGGCAGTATTTATTTATTTTTTAGCACTTTAAATATGGCAGTTCATTGTATCTGGCTTGCATGACCTGAGATGAGAAGTGTACTGTAATTCTTTGGTCTTTTTACGTAATGTCTTTTTTCTCTGGCTGCCTTCAAGTTTTCTTCATTTTCATTTATTATCAGGAGTTTGAATATAACAGGCCTTGGTGTGTGTGGCGTGTGTGTGTGTGTGTGTGTGTGTGTATGCGTGTGTGTGTGTAGTGTAGTATCTGTTACTAGTTTTGGAAAATTATTGCTGCCATTATTCAAATATTTCTCCTCTCCATTTTCTTTTCACCTCCTGGAATTACAAGAATTATACATTTATTAAACCAGTTAATATTGTCCAATAGCCCTTGGATCCTCTGTTCTATTTTTATACTTTTCTTTTTTTTACCTATCTTCGAAGTCATTGAGATTTTTTTTTCTTTTCTTCTTTTCTTGGGGGCAGGGTATGTTGAGCAGAGGAATCATTTTTAATTGGTTGTATTGGATATAAACATGTTCAAAGCATTTCTTATCTTTGTTATTGTATTTTATTTGATTCTAGCATTTTCACTTGTTTCTTTCTTATAGATTCCATTTCTCTTCTAAAATTACTCATCTGATCCTTCATACTGTTCACTGTTTTTGTTAGAGACTTTATCATATTACAGTTGAATCTTGAATAAGGGGAGTTATAGGTACCAAACCCTTGTACAGCCAAAAGTCCACATGTAACTTTTGACTCCCCCAGTAGCCTACTGTGTGTGGGGGTTACCTGTAAATTCTTTATTTTGGCTACTATTGACTGCAGTCACTACTACCACAGATTTATTACAGCTGAGAGGAGTTATTCACTAGATATTCCATTGTTATTAACCACTAAAAATTAGGAAGAGACTGGAGGGTATTTAGAATGGGATAAGGAGAGGACCCAGGAGCTCAAGCGAGAACATGAGGTGTTACCCAGCCTTGTCATCAGGAAATGAGGAACAGCCTCAGATCTAACTTAAATGCGTGCCACTCCCAAAGAGTTCTCAGAAAAAGGCCTCAAAACAATTATTCACTGGACAAAAATTTCAATGTTTCCAGCAAAGACCTTGGCATGAAACACCCAGCTTAGGAACAATTATACATACATAGCACCACGACAGAGTGGGGATGGTGGCGGGCTGGCATCAGTTCCCGTGCTAAGGTAGAACAGAAATCTCTAGGGGCTAGCTCTTGCTCATAGATGGATGTGATGTTTTACAGCATAAAGATGGAGATGTTTCTTAATAGATGTCATCTAGAGGAGCTTTCTTCTTGCTACTAGATTCAAGGAATTTCTAACTGTAGTAATATTACTTAGTGTCACTGCAGAACTCCTGAAGGTGCAGACAGGACATTGGGGATTTTCTCTTCCAGAGCCAGAATGGTTTAGAGCAGAACCGCATCCACAAGGCTTAGCTGATTATCAATGAGAAACCTTTTGGCCATTATTCTTTAAAACCTTTTCCAACAAAGGCAAGTATCTAATTATAGACTTCTGGACCATGTTAACCACATCTTTTTTGTTGATCATCTGTTTTTAGGAAAGGATACAGAACAATTTGTTCCAGAAGATCTAGCATTCCCAGCATGGCCATGTCAATCAAGGTTCTCTCCTTGAGGTCCTTTCCAAAGAGATGATAGTCTGTCTCCACAATGTAGTTAAAGAATGCTTCCCATCTGCACTAACTTCATTCCGTCAATTTCAACCATTGGCACTGTTGAAATAGCAGGTGGTTACTATTCTGCAGTTTCTGCAACTCTTCTTGATTCTAAGAA
The DNA here is from genome assembly GCF_003009895.1 of Hyaena hyaena. Taxonomy (NCBI): domain Eukaryota; kingdom Metazoa; phylum Chordata; class Mammalia; order Carnivora; family Hyaenidae; genus Hyaena; species Hyaena hyaena. The sequence goes on from NW_024081282.1 coordinate 87,697, forward strand.
TTCTTCATCAAATTTAACTCCAGTGGTAGCTAAAACCCATCTTGCTGATTCTATCTGGAAAATGCTTGGACTTGGGCAAGCTTGGACTTTGCTGCCATGGGAGTCCACTTAGAACACCCAGCGTCACCCAAGCTTTCTGCAAGTGGTCTGCAGACCAACAGTCTATTGTTGACTGGGAGGCTTACCAATAACATAAATGCTGATTAACACACATTTTGTATGCTATAAGCATTTTCTACTGTATTCTTACAATAAGGTAAGCTGGACAAAAGAAAATGTTAAGAAAATCATGAAGAGAAAGCATATTTATAGTACTGTACTATATATTTTTTCTAAAAAGGGCGTGTTATGTGGATCCATATAGGTCAAACCAATGTTGTTCAAGGGTCAACTGTATAACATTGATTTTAACATTCTGCTCATAGCTTTTCGATATTTATGTCAGATATGAGCCTGGCTCTATTGATTATTTTTTTCTCTTGGAAATGCATTGTTCATTATTTGCCTTTTCATAGACCTCACAATCTTTTTTAGAAAGAAACTAGACATTCTATCTAAGAAAGTAGATACTGAGGTAAACAACTTTTTTTTTGTTTACAGTGGTTGAGGGGGCTAGAAATTAGCATGCCTTTCCTTCTGCTAGACCTTTATTGTGTAGATTTGAAGCCATCTAAAAAGAAATGGCCTTGGCTTGGGTTGTTTTGGTGCTGTTGCTATCCTCAGTGCACCGTGGTCACCTAATTCCTCTGGAGATAATTTGTGTTCAGGTTGGGGATGGTCTTCATCCTCAGCTTTAAGTCTTTAAGTCTTCTCCTTTGGAGTTCCTCTCCAGTCTTGCTCTATGCTGGTCCTCTTCCAGGAGAATTATTCACCTGTTACTCATTAACTTTAGTCTAGTAGTAGAGTGTACTCATCCAGCAAGTATTCTGATCTGCCCCCCATTGTTTTTTCACTAATGCCCTAAAAACTACAGTGTTTATTCTTCTAGCACAGTAAGGTCTGTAAGGGCAGATGGGGGAGAAGTATTTAAATGAGGCCTGCAGTTTTCCTGCTGATATTACTATACCTCTCCCCCAACCCTGCACCATGTGAGACCCTTCCCCAGAACTTTCACCAATCTCTTTGTGAAATTCTTATGAGGTGCATGTAGTAAAACCTACAAGTAAGTATGAACTCCCCCCTGTACACACAAGCACCTGAGGCCTCCAAACTCACACTGATGTGCAGTCAGCAGCTACTTTGTTAATGTCTCAAGCTGCCTTATTCATATCATGCTTGGCTACGTCATCCCAGGCGAAGAAGTTTTCAGGCCCTATCTTTTCCCACAGCCTTTAGTCTCTCCTTAGATTGGAATTAGTTGGCTGTGTAGTGACCTCAGTTCTTTGGTTCAAGAAAAGTCATGAATTTGCACTTTGCCTGGATTTTTTGTTTCTGTCAAGGTGATAACAGCACTCTTCCCATTGCCCTTCAATCCAAGAAGAAACTGGAAATCCAAAGCCATGATTTTTATGTTGATATTTGAAAGATGAGTTAGAGTTTACTAAGTGGAAAGAGGTATGCTAGAAGAGATTCCCAGGTAAAGGAAACATCATGGTACTGTTGTGAAGGAGCATAATATTTGCAGCAAATGAAAAAAGAGCAATAAGGGCAAGGTGGTTGGGCATGGATAATGAAAATGAAGATGGGATTCAGGAAGACTGGAGAAGTGGGGCTGGTCACACCATGCTTGCACGTTGTTTAGTCCTCATCCTATGAACAGCTGGAATTTTGTAATGTAATTTGAGCAATTTTCAAAATTTTGTAAATATATCCTTGGTACACCCTGGAAAGCTAATTAAAAATCATGTGGATAGACTGAGGGGGAAATATGCAGCTGTCCAGGTAGAATAAGATAGATCTTTGGAATAGGGAAATAAGAGTGGGTATGGAAGAAAGACCTCTACTGAAAATAAAGAGAGAGAGAAAGAAAAGTGAAAGAAAGGTAGATTTTTTTTTTTTTTGAAGAATCTGACACATAGAGAATGGTGAGAGGTTCACAATGGCTATTATAGAGATTAATGATAGGACTTTTAGGAAACTAGGCTAGATATGAATTAAGATGAGACTGAGAAAGACCATGTAGGCCATGCTAAGAAGCCTATATTGATTTCTTCTACTTGTACTAACTACATAACAGCAAGCTTTAACTCAGCTGTGACATGATCATATTAGATTTGGGGAGATCTGACATAAGTCATGATCTGTGTAGACAAAATATTATTACATTCTGAACATTTTTAAGCCTGTGTTAATGCTAACATATATTAACATGGTAAAACAAGACATTAATTGTCTTTACAAAGAAATGAATAAACTATTAAGATGAAAAAAAATTTAGTTTCCTTACCACCATCCACTGAGCAAAATAATCTGTCAGTAAAATATGTCAGTAAAATATATTATCCATGAAATAGGAATCATGGTCAACATAAAACTTGATTTGAAGATGAAGAAGATGAACCAGTTAATAAATCAAAAAGAGGTTATACTTGATTATTTACCTTTTCTTTTTATGTTTCACTAAATCATAAATGAAAAATGTGTTATGTTTTATATCATACCAAATGTATAAATCCCGGTTTAAAAAGTAAGCCTTCACTACATGTCATTTTCCGAGTTTTAAATGTTATTTTCTTTTAAATATTTTTTAATGTTTTATTTATTTCTGAGAGAGAGAAAGAGAGCGTGAGCAGGGGAGGGTCAGAGAGAGAGGGGCATACAGAATCCGAAGCAGGCTTCAGGATCTGAGCTAGCTGTTAGCACAGAGCCTGAGGCGGGGATCGAACCCATGAACCATGAGATCATGACGTGAGCCAAAGTCGGACGCTTAACTGACTGAGCCACCTAGGCGCCCCTAAATGTTATTTTCTTAATAGATTCAATCCAGCCACTTATTTATTTAAGTTCTCAATGAGCGTATATTGGGCCCTGAAAACATGCTTGGTATTGTGGATGCACGGATTCTGAAAAATCAGATGACTTAAGTTGTGTTTGTAACAACTGTCTAAAAAAGAAACACATTTCAGTGCAGGAAAGTTACAAGCTAAAGCGTGCAAAGTAAGTACTAGTGTGACAGTATGAGGCAGGCTGGGGGCTTTATACTAAAGTAAAAAAGGCAAGACATTTTGATATGAGTTGTCACGCATTTAATTCAAATAATTTCAGCAAAGCATTAATAAGTACGCTATGCCAAGCCCTGTGTTCACTGTTTGGGTTACAGTTATTGATAAGATAGAGTCACTGATTTCTTTTTTTTCTTTTCTTTTTTTTTTTTTTTTTTTTTGTTGTTTTATATATTTCTGAGGGAGAGAGAGAGACAGCATGAGCAGGGGAGGGTCAGAGAGAGAGGGAGATACAGAATCTGAAACAGGCTCCAGACTCTGAGCCAGCTGTCAGCACATAGCCCGACGCGAGGCTCAAACCCACAAACTGTGAGATCATGACCTGAGTCGAAGGCGGATGCTCAACTGACTGAGCCACCCAGGCACCCCTATAGTCAACTGATTTCAAGAAACTACCAAACGAGACTAACGTAACAGCCAACTATAATATCAAATTCTAGTAACAGTATAAACTAGATAGATATTAATCTAACATGAGAGTTGGAATGAGGGTTCACTGAGGAAATGATCAGAACTGAGAATTGAAGTGTAAATGACTTCGTCAGGATTGAAATGTTAGATCAGTACTTCTTGGCAGAGGAGAGACCATGACAAAAGGCAAACGTGTTAGCCTTTACTTTGTGTTCCCCAGGACACTATGAGGCATTCTTCACATGCCCTGCGCCTCCGCAATCATTCTAAGGCATTACCAGTTCCCTTTAGAGATGTGAAATCTCTGACCCAAAGAGGTAGGTTCTTTTTCTCCAATATCTCAGGCTACTAGGCTGTCTGAGGCTATCTTCTTTTAAACACCCATGCTCTCTACTGTTCTTCTTACTGTTCCCATTTGGGTTTTCTGGTTTTGGCTACTCCTTTCAGGCTTATCATTGGACTTCATCTCCACCAGTGTGCATAGCAGTTAGCCATAGCAAACTCTACCTAATCTGCCTTACATGGGGATATGAGTAGCTGGATGCAGCACCTAACAGGACTGATTTATGGATCGCAAGTGGCCACAACCATTGGTCCCATCTGAAAGTTGCCTACTCTGGCACTGATGAAGCTTTAGTCTTTGGGTTTGGAAATGCCTCTTGCCACAGACTCATGTTTTGGGTCGCAGTGGTTACTCTTGCTATTTTTAGATCCTTCCCCTTGCTAGCTAGCTACCCTGCTGCCCATACTTTCCAGTACTCCCTGTGACACTGACCTCAACCAACTGTTTCCCCAACACAAGTGGAAGAAGCTTCCTCTTTAATGATGTCATCTTAGTAGGGACAAAGAACATTTTTCTGTTTCTTTTTTAAACCATGAATTGAAGTTAGTAAATCTGAGTTGTCATTTTGGTTATTAGGCCCTATTTTATTCTGTTTTTATATGAATATTTACAAGCTACAATTTGGTCAGTAATTTTAACATCCCCAGTTAGCTATGAATAGTCAAAACAAAGAGTATTTTTAACTTAACATTTTGTCTCTCTAGCTTTTGAGGCCTGAAATTATTCTTTCCTCTTTTTAAAACTTGCCCCATCTGACTTTCAGTTGACTCCAGAGTTTGCAGAAGAAGATACCCTAGTCACACAAAAATAAAAGAATAGAATTTCTACCTTTCTTACCATCAAAATGGTTTTTCCCTACTAATCGGGGAATCTGGTGTCACAGAGTCCCTAAATAATAAACCTCTCCCAAGATTTGTTAAAATTTCTCCTCTGTCTTCCTTTCTTTGAACTTCACTCTTTTAATTCATTTCTGTTTTCCACGTTACGTTCTTTTTTTCCTTAACTAGGATCATTGCCGTGTCACTAGGTTTTATCATTAATTTTCTTGTGTATATGTGTGTGTGTGTGAGGGGGGTGTATGTAGGCTTTTAGAAGCTAGTGCCCCCAATATATCAAAAAGTATCAGAAAGTATAAGAAATAATGTTCAGAACCATCAAACAGGTCATGTATCATGATTTTACATATACTCAGAAAATGTAAAGAACAACCTTCAAGTGACTGACACTACATATGGCCCTGTTATTTGAGAACAAACATGTATTATAAAAGCCCATATCAAGTCCAACACATATATGTTATAATTCTGCAAGCACTTAACTTTTCGGTATTCTCCCCATAACTTTAGCAGTTCTTGGACATCATTTTCATATAAAATGAGCACATAAAATCCATAAAATTATAGCAAAATAAGATTTGGTGTCAATTTTCAAATATTTGAATGAAGTAAAATATAGCTGGCTGCTAACTTCCAATTTTGCACTTGTGTAATTGAATGATTACCATATAGATAAAAGCCTCCATTTCACTCACAAAAGCTTAAGTTTATCAGAAAACAACCTTGTTCACCAAAGTTCTTTTTCCCTATTCATTTTGAAGCATTTTTAAATCCTATAATTTTCTGTTATGTAATATATCTCTATCATCTTTTATTAAAGCATTTATATATATAGTTTCTTGAACAGCAAATACAGCCAATTTCAACTGTAAATCTGAAAAATATCTTTTTGTTAAGAAAAGTAGAAGGCATTCCATCAGGACCTATTAACAGTTCAGAAGTCTCAGAAGCTGGGGTCTTGGGATAAAAGTTCTAATAAAAAATTAAGAACTTCAGCTTCAGGGAAGAACTACTCAATAATCCTTTTTCAGATTGATTTCACATGTGATATACTGTCCTCTCCCACTCTATAGTTTAGAGCTTACCCACTCTAGAAAAAAAGTCTCACTCATCAATATTATGCTAAAAAAATAATGAAAACAACTCATTTTTAAATACTATTTTAATTCAGTTTTATCAAAACTGATAACATTCTGAACGCTCAGCAATTATGACTTATCCTGGAAATATTGCTGTGTAACAGTCTATCACAAACTTAACAGCTTAAAATAACACACGTTTATTAGCTCACAATTTCAGTGGTTCAAGAGCCTAGGCACAGCTTACCTGGATCCTCTATTCAGGGTCTCACATCAAGGAGGCAAGTAGACTTCATTCTCATCTGACTGGGGAAGAATCCACTTCCAAATTCATCCATTAGAAGAATTCATTCCTTGTGGCTATATGACTGAGGGGCCAGGCTTCTTACTGTCTGTCAGTGAAAGCCCATCCTCAGATCTAGAGGTTGTTGCAGTTCCCAATCACATGGCCCTGTTCACACACAGTTGACAATGTGGTTGTGTGCTTCCTCAAGCCCAGCAGGAGAATTTCCTTTTTACTATTCTGCTAAAATGGAATTTCACATTAACATAATGTAATCTTAGGAAACACATCTTACCACCCATTGCAATATAAAGTAACCTAATAAAGGAATTAATATCCCATCACTATGTCCATAGTCTACTTTCTACAAGCAAAACAAGTCCTGTCCCTCTCAAGCGGATGAGATGATACAGGTTTAACACCAGGAGGCAGAGCTCATGAAGCTGCCTCAGAATTACCCCTACCACACCTGTCTAATGTTCCATCAATTTCTCCTAGATAGGTCAAAGTCACACCCTGTTTTAAGGATGACTTCTTAATATTTGCTTATAAGTGCAGTAGTAGAATGATCATATTCCAATTTACATAAACTCTAAAATTTCTCAATAAGAATTTACCCCATTTGATCACAGTGTATTTTCACTAACAATAAAACCGAAAGGTGAAGTCCTTTATCTGTAGGGAATCGTATTTAGCAAAGTTATTTCAGTTTTCATTTTCAAATTTTAATGAAGGGTCAGTCTTCCCATTGGCTAATTTTGTATGAATGGAAGTACAATGAAGACAAAACTTTTGCAATGGGATGCCTTCTTTCACTGGAAATGTTTGTCATTTATCGAATTCCCTTGATTTAGACGCCCTAGAGATCTAGTTCTTTCCAGTGATTTCTTCTATCTTAGAAAGTAGAGTGACTCACAGAGGAGCCATTTCGTCTTCCTAATTTCCCTCTTAATCCCTTAATCTCTCTAACCACATTAGTTGCTCAACTGAGGATTGGAAGCAGGACTCAGATCAGGCACCAGAGATTTTAGTGTAAGGTTTGTGTATTCTTTGCTAATGTATTTAAGTATCATCATTTTCTAAGGCCCAAGTTCTAGAATTGGTTGCAGTAAACAAGAATGGGATCTGTCCCCAATCTCTATAACCCCCATACGATTCACAGTCATTTTGTCTATTAATGGCAGAGCAAAATGGGCATACACACCTTCTTTCTACCCTTGTAATGTCCTCATGAGGTTGGCAAACATTTCACTTGAACTATGTTTGCTGTTTTTCTTTTATTCCCACTGTCTGAATGGCTTGGGCAAAGACCTCTCAGCGATGAATGAACAGCTAAAGTGATTCTCCATGGTCTATTCCAATTATCCCAAAATTGTGACCATAATCTCGGTACAATGCTATCTGAAATTTTTCATCCCAGGCATCCAGCTTTAGCCCTTTAAACAAACTCTTACAGGGCTCCTTTGTCCTGATGTGCCACTTTTTGACCTTATTATCATATGTTGGAAAGGCCACCTTTCCTCTACTGAATTTGCACTCTTGTCAAAAATTTTTACTTGGACATATCTGAGTCTGATTCTGGATCTGTCTTTTTTTCTGCTGGTTTATTTATCTAGTCTATCAATATCATAGAGTGTTGATTGCTATGGCTATATAATAAGCCTTACAACCGGGTCGATCAATTCTCTCACATTCTTCTTGTTTTTCAAATTGTTTTAGCGACTATAGTTGCGTTGATTTCCTTTCTTTTTTTTTTAATAGTTTATTGTCAAGTTGGTTTCCATATAACACCCAGTGCTCATCCCCACAAGTGTCCTCCTCCATGCCCATCACCCCCCTTCCCCTGTCCCCCACCCCCATCAGCCCTCAGTTTGTTCTTGGCATTCAAAAGTCTCATGGTTTGCCTCCCTACGTCTCTCCCACTATTTTTCCTCTTCTTCTCGCCCATGGTCTTCTGTCTCACATTCAGGTCCCTTATCCATTTTGAGTTTGTTTTTTGTATGGGGTGAGAAAATGATATCGTTTTTCTTTTGCACATTGCTGTGCAGGTCTCCCAGCACCATCTGTTAAAGAGGCTGTCTTTTTTCCATTGGATACTCTTTCCTGCTTTGTCAAAGATTAGTTGGCTGTACATTTATGAGTCCAATTCTGAGTTCTCATTCTATTCCATTGGTCTATGTGTCTGCTTTTCTGCCAATACCATAGTGCTTTCATGATTACAGCTTTGTAGTAGAGGCTAAAGTCTGGGATGGTGATGCCTCCCATTTTGGTTTTCTTCTTCAATATTACTTTGGCTATTCAGGGTCTTTTATGGTTCCATACCAATTTTAGGATAGTTTGTTCTACTTTTGAGAAGTATGCTAGTACAATTTTGATATGGATTGCATTGAATGTGTAGA